>NW_025748232.1:32500-38508 GCF_021184085.1 Oncorhynchus gorbuscha | reverse complement strand
TCCCTCCCTCTCAAGGGCTGTGTTTCTTCCTCAAGTTGCTGCAATCCTAGTGGCTCGCCAACCAACAAAGAGGCCACATCTGCTGTGGCATTAAATTACCTAGACATTTGAATCAAGGAATAAAACAGGGAAAACAAATGGACTCTCTCATTGAGATAAACTCAGTCCCAGGCTCCTTGTGATCCTGGGGGTAATTGGTTTTTGAAGGCCTCAGCACAGCTAATTTGTGGAGTAATTTGAGCAGAGATAGGGAGACGGCTGAGAAAGGAGTGAAGTTGTTCATTCTAGCTCTATAATGGGATAATGACTCTAACCATGTGAGAAGAAGCTGTTTTCCATGTCCCTCCAGGCCTTCAAATACTCAGAGCTGCACCATCTCTCCATGTTCATCCAGGCCTTCAAATACTCAGAGCTGCACCATCTCTCCATGTCCCTCCAGGCCTTCAAATACTCAGAGCTGCACCATCTCTCCATGTTCATCCAGGCCTTTAAATACTCAGAGCTGCACCATCTCTCCATGTCCCTCCAGGCCTTCAAATACTCAGAGCTGCACCATCTCTCCATGTTCATCCAGGCCTTCAAATACTCAGAGCTGCACCATCTCTCCATGTCCCTCCAGGCCTTCAAATATCCAGAGCTGCACCATTTCTCCAACTAAGTCATGTCCAGTTTAGAGTTTAGTTCATGTCTGGTTTAGAGGTTAGTTCATGTCCAGTTTAGAGGTTAGTTCATGTCCAGTTTAGAGGTTAGTTCATGTCCAGTTTAGAGGTTAGTTCATGTCCAGTTTAGAGGTTAGTTCATGTCCAGTTTAGAGGTTAGTTCATGTCCAGTTTAGAGTTTAGTTCATGTCCAGTTTAGAGGTTAGTTCATGTCCAGTTTAGAGGTTAGTTCATGTCCAGTTTAGAGTTTAGTTCATGTCCAGTTTAGAGGTTAGTTCATGTCCAGTTTAGAGGTTAGTTCATGTCCAGTTTAGAGTTTAGTTCATGTCCAGTTTAGATTTTAGTTCATGTCCAGTTTAGAGTTTAGTTCATGTCCAGTTTATAGTTTAGTTCATGTCCAGTTTAGAGTTTAGTTCATGTCCAGTTTAGAGGTTAGTTCATGTCCAGTTTAGAGGTTAGTTCATGTCCAGTTTAGAGTTTAGTTCATGTCCAGTTTAGAGGTTAGTTCATGTCCAGTTTAGAGGTTAGTTCATGTCCAGTTTAGAGTTTAGTTCATGTCCAGTTTAGAGTTTAGTTCATGTCCAGTTTAGAGTTTAGTTCATGTCCAGTTTATAGTTTAGTTCATGTCCAGTTTAGAGTTTAGTTCATGTCCAGTTTAGAGGTTAGTTCATTCCAGTGTAGAAATAGATTGGAAACCACAAGATGTAAAATGACACCGTGTCATCTGTCTTTGTGTGTGCAGTCCCTAGTGCCAACTCACACAGGAGAGGAGAGTGTGTTTGTCCTCACCACCAAATAAACAGGCGTGTTGACAGTGCAGCTGAAACACACACAACCCAGGGAGTTGACACACTGTGGCAGTCATCAGCTCTCACCCTCGGAGAGAGACAGGGCGCATTAGGACCGATTGAATGGTCTCAAACGTGCAAACTCTGCCAATCTGCCAAACTAAATGGAATGCACCTAAACGGACAGATTAATGGTGGATTCACTCAACTAAAGCACAGTGCTAACTTGAGATGTTTGGTCATAACCCCATTGTTACTGTGAGTTGAAGATCCCTTCAGCTTCATGTGGAACTCTCCATGGTGCCGTTTTCTCCGTCAGATTTTCTTCAGCTTCATGTGGAACTCTCCATGGTGCTGATTTCTCCATCAGATTCTCTTCAGCTTCATGTGGAACTCTCCATGGTGCTGATTCCTCCATCAGTGGACAACATGGATACAGTGCTATTGTCTCACTTTGTTTTTTACACCTTTAAACACCTTTAACATGGCCTAATATGTTTGTACGAATCAGCAGTTTTAGGTACCAGAGACACGCTGAGTCACCACAGCCAACTCAAAGAGAGCTCAGTTCTGCTCGGCACAGGAAGGCATCGACCCAATACGCTTAGTTCTCTTTGTGTAAAAAAACAAACTCTAAATCCTTTGTGCGGTTGAGTATTAAAAAAGCTGCTTGTGGTGTTTAATGGAAATCTAATTTGGATATGCGCCTTACCGAAAGATAACAGAGTTAATGAAGTTGGAGATAAGTCATTTAATATACTCACCACCCCTATCGAGAGAGATAAGCAATGTAATGGAGGGATGGGAAAGTGTTATTTAAGACTAGAGAAAATGGGTGAACTTTTAGCCCCCGCGGATGAATTGGGGGTGGTGAGATTATTATTATTTATTTATTAGATTTTTTTTACCCCCTTTATCTCCCCAATTTCGTAGTATCCAATTATTAGTAGTTACTATCTTGTCTCATTGCTACAACTCCCGTACGGGCTCGGGAGACACGAAGGTCGAAAGTCATACGTCCTCCGAAAACACAACCCAACCAAGCCGCACTGCTTCTTAACACAGCGCGCATCCAACCCGGAAGCCAGCCGCACCAATGTGTCAGAGGAAACACCGTGCACCTGGCAACCTTGGTTGCGCGCACTGCGCCCGGCCTGCCACAGGGGTCGCTGGTGCGCGATGAGACAAGGATATCCCTATCGGCCAAACCCTCCATAACCCGAACAACGCTACGCCAATTGTGCGTCGCCCTACGGACCTCCCGTCGCGGCAGGCTGTGACAGAGCCTGGGTGCGAACCCAGAGTCTCTGGTGACACAGCTTGCGCTGCAATGCAGTGCCCTAGACCACTGCGCCACCTGGGAGGCCGGAGGTGACATTTTTACTTTTATGTGAAAAACGTTGAACGCCTGGTATTTTTGTTGGTAAAAAAACAATGTGGAGATAACGACCTTCATTCTAATAGGAAATACTGAGAATCATTTTAATTTCAATCAATGTGGACAAACTGATTTACAAATTTATTTATTAGTTTGCAACAATAAAAAGTAGATTGCTCTTTTACACAGCAGGTCCCCGAAGATGGTAAAGCGCGATTCAGAAGAGAGGCTTGTTCCAGTAAATCACAGTTTTCTTCTCCCTTCTGGGAGGAAAAGATCAACTCCATAGGGGGGTTCTTACTGCCTCTTCCTGAGGTAAAGCCCCACAGTCGACCAGCAGTGGCGTACGGTACAGTGAAACACAACTTCCTCCTAAGAATGATTACACACTCAAAATAGCAGACCTACTTTCCAGCCGGTTGCAATTTCTTCCTGTCTTTATTTTCTATTTTTTTCTCTGCAGCCCATCTGTGGTGTGATTATCATAAACTCTTTTACCTTCGCAGGGTCATGGAGAGAAGATGACGAATCACCTAGTTATGAACCGCACAGCAATACCGCTTGGCTTCTTGGGTCTGGAGATGTTGTCACAGGCAGTCTGATGTGCGAGGACATTTTAGAAGTGCCGTGACTCACTTGAAGAGTGTGAGGCACATCTCAGCTACCATGACAACACTTCAAAGTGGAGCCTGAGAAATCTGTCTAATTTTACATATTCTTTTAAAATATTTATATTCCCCAGCTGCTATTTTCAGACTGTCCAGGAACTTGATAAAAGGAGGGAAAGAATGTCCCCGCTTTTTTTCTTTGGTAGGAAATTAGGCGTGGATAATCTACTCTTCACAGGGTCAAGCAACGACTGTCTGCAATGAGTGGCTGGAGAACATGATGAGAGAGCCGTAGTTGATATACTGAATCTGTCGTTATGAACCACGGCCAGGATATCCACGACAACCACTTATGTAGCCTGGGTTGTATATCATCGCTATGGGTAACCAGTTATACAGGACAGTGTGGATGCACACATTTTGAGTGGTAGGCTATATCAACGTTTTGCACTTGATAACAGGTTGCCGTTATCAGGCACCTAGAAGTCAGTTATCTGTTGAGCATTTACAACTGGTTCGTCGACAACACATACTTTTTCACAACAACCACCTGGTGTGTGACAGATGGAAATGCAGGAAGACTGGACTGTAACAGCTTGCTGCCTCTTCCAATCTGGTTTTGGAGGGTTGAGGTTGTTAACACACACACACACATGCACACACACACACGCACACACACACAGAAAACACACACACACGCACGCACGCACACACACACACACACATGCGCATGCGCATGCACACACACCCACACACACCCACACCCACACACACACACACACACACACACACACACACACACACACACACACACACACACACACACACACACACACACACACACACACACACACACACACACACACACACACACACACACACACACACAAACTCTCCCTCTCTCGCTCTGAAGGATCCGTCTTCTCCGCCCAACGCGTTATCCAGTCAGTGGGAAGTCCTGCAGCTCTCTGCTGTTGGCCCATGAAATGAGCTGCTCTCTGCTCCCCGGGCCTCACTGCTCTGCCATGGTGTCTAATTTTGGGCTCCAGTGGCCAGAACTTGTGCTTTGTGACCCTGGAGCTGGTACAACAGACACAACAGAAATATATTCCTAAAACCATAGCATTGGTTCTTCTGTTTTAATGTAAAGTTGTAGAGATCATTCAGGTGTGTTCACCATGTCATTTACCTTGACTTTTTCATCCATTAAGGTCACTATACGGTAATTCACTTGAAGACTGGTTTTAAAATGCATTGCATTACAGGGAATGAGTCTCTGAACTAGTCAGACTAATGGGACTCCACCGGTGGTCCTTCAGCAAGTCTATTTAAAAGCCCATTAGTAAAGCTGTGATGGGGCCTCCTTTCAGTCCTGTAATAGACGAGCTTTTCACTGACCCTGTGTTGATTACATCGCTCCACCATCTCTCTTAGGTGGCAGAGCACGGCCCTAAATCAAGTCACTTAACCCACCATCAGTCTCACGGTTTATTTCTGAGGTTTATCAACACTATTCTTCTCACAGTCTCTGCTGTAATGTTAAAGAGTGAAGTAGGTAGCTAACGTGTGGATCGTTTTCTGACATAAAAAAACAGAAGGAGGAGAGTGAGGACAACGAAACAGGAGGAGAAAAATGTTTTGAGACGGTTTGTTCCTATGAACGACACCCTGGCATTGGTTGTAATTTCTTACCCTTTTTATTAAATAATAAGGTAGTTTTCGGGAAGCATAAAGGAGATTGCTGGTATCCTCAAAGTTAAATTGGTCACTTTTTTACCCAGCACTTCAGAAAATGGAAGATAGGAACGGATCCCACAGAGAATATTTCAGTAATGAGACAGTCCACACCACTGTTGATTAGCAGAGAGAAAACATATCACATTCTTTCTGTTTTCCATTCAGCAGCATTAGTTAGTCTTTTTCTCTTGGAGGTGGTGTGGAAGTTGATCGTACGAGAGGCAAACATATTCACATATTCTTAGTTCTATGACTAGCTCCTGTTCTTTGCCCCCTCAGTAATAGTGAGAAAAACACACACATTTCCAACTAGCTAATTGATAGCCTCAGTGTTGGGTAATTCTCAAAAAGTTGTGCAGATTTTCCCCAGAATCTCTATTCTAAGGATCTAGAGATCTTGTATTCCGTTGGAATTCTACCACAGGAGACAGTCTAATGGTTTGCTCCCTAACCATGTAGACCTAGATATGTCTGGGGTCCTTTAGCAGATGCTGTCAGCCAAATTGACTAACCCATTTATATACCTCACTCCGTACACTTTGATTTTGCCACATTATTTTTTAAATCACTTTTCTGATTCCAAAAAGGCTGGTTTCCAATTCCAAAAAGGCTGGGTTCCAATTCCGAAAAGGCTGGGTTCCAATTCCGAAAAGGATGGGTTCCAATTCCAAAAAGGCTGGGTTCCAATTCCAAAAAGGATGGGTTCCAATTCCGAAAAGGCTGGATCCCCATTCCAACTAGTCCACCTGGAGTGGGAATTCATTCACATTTTCAGAAAAGCCACTAAATATCCATAAATGAAGGATGACTTGACCATCAGAAAACTGCTATTCTATTG
>NW_025748232.1:22500-25000 GCF_021184085.1 Oncorhynchus gorbuscha | reverse complement strand
TGATCTCCTTCCGGGGACCACTCCTCCTCGGGGTAGACTATACTCTCTGTCGGCTCCCGAACGTAAGGCTCTCGAGGATTATTTATCTGTGTCTCTTGACGCCGGTACCATAGTGCCTTCTTCCTCTCCGGCCGGGGCGGGGTTCTTTTGTTAAGAAAAAGGACGGTACTCTGCGCCCCTGCGTGGATTATCGAGGGCTGAATGACATAACGGTTAAGAATCGTTATCCGCTTCCCCTTATGTCATCAGCCTTCGAGATTCTGCAGGGAGCCAGGTGCTTTACTAAGTTGGACCTTCGTAACGCTTACCATCTCGTGCGCATCAGAGAGAGGGGGACGAGTGGAAAACGGCGTTTAACACTCCGTTAGGGCATTTTGAGTACCGGGTTCTGCCGTTTGGTCTCGCCAATGCGCCAGCTGTTTTTCAGGCATTAGTTAATGATGTTCTGAGAGACATGCTGAACATCTTTGTTTTTGTCTATCTTGACGATATCCTGATTTTTTCACCGTCACTCGAGATTCATGTTCAGCACGTTCGACGTGTTCTACAGCGCCTTTTAGAGAATTGTCTCTACGTGAAGGCTGAGAAGTGCTCTTTTCATGTCTCCTCCGTTACTTTTCTCGGTTCCGTTATTTCCGCTGAAGGCATTCAGATGGATTCCGCTAAGGTCCAAGCTGTCAGTGATTGGCCCGTTCCAAGGTCACGTGTCGAGTTGCAGCGCTTTCTAGGTTTCGCTAATTTCTATCGGCGTTTCATTCGTAATTTCGGTCAAGTTGCTGCCCCTCTCACAGCTCTTACTTCTGTCAAGACGTGTTTTAAGTGGTCCGGTTCCGCCCAGGGAGCTTTTGATCTTCTAAAAGAACGTTTTACGTCCGCTCCTATCCTCGTTACTCCTGACGTCACTAGACAATTCATTGTCGAGGTTGACGCTTCAGAGGTAGGCGTGGGAGCCATTCTATCCCAGCGCTTCCAGTCTGACGATAAGGTTCATCCTTGCGCTTATTTTTCTCATCGCCTGTCGCCATCTGAACGCAACTATGATGTGGGTAACCGCGAACTGCTCGCCATCCGCTTAGCCCTAGGCGAATGGCGACAGTGGTTGGAGTGGGCGACCGTTCCTTTTGTCGTTTGGACAGACCATAAGAACCTTGAGTACATCCGTTCTGCCAAACGACTTAATGCCCGTCAAGCTCGTTGGGCGTTGTTTTTCGCTCGTTTCGAGTTTGTGATTTCTTACCGTCCGGGTAGCAAAAACACCAAGCCTGATGCCTTATCCCGTCTGTTTAGTTCTTCTGTGGCTTCTACTGATCCCGAGGGGATTCTTCCTTATGGGCGTGTTGTCGGGTTGACAGTCTGGGGAATTGAAAGACAGGTTAAGCAAGCACTCACACACACTGCGTCGCCGCGCGCTTGTCCTAGTAACCTCCTTTTCGTTCCTGTTTCCACTCGTCTGGCTGTTCTTCAGTGGGCTCACTCTGCCAAGTTAGCTGGTCATCCCGGTGTTCGAGGCACTCTTGCGTCTATTCGCCAGCGCTTTTGGTGGCCGACTCAGGAGCGTGACACGCGCCGTTTCGTGGCTGCTTGTTCGGACTGCGCGCAGACTAAGTCGGGTAACTCTCCTCCTGCCGGTCGTCTCAGACCGCTCCCCATTCCTTCTCGACCATGGTCTCACATCGCCCTAGACTTCATTACCGGTCTGCCTTTGTCTGCGGGGAAGACTGTGATTCTTACGGTTGTTGATAGGTTCTCTAAGGCGGCACATTTCATTCCCCTCGCTAAACTTCCTTCCGCTAAGGAGACGGCACAAATCATCATCGAGAATGTGTTCAGAATTCATGGCCTCCCGTTAGACGCCGTTTCAGACAGAGGCCCGCAATTCACGTCACAGTTTTGGAGGGAGTTCTGTCGTTTGATTGGTGCGTCCGTCAGTCTCTCTTCCGGGTTTCATCCCCAGTCTAACGGTCAAGCAGAGAGGGCCAATCAGACGATTGGTCGCATACTACGCAGCCTTTCTTTCAGAAACCCTGCGTCTTGGGCAGAACAGCTCCCCTGGGCAGAATACGCTCACAACTCGCTTCCTTCGTCTGCTACCGGGTTATCTCCGTTTCAGAGTAGTCTGGGTTACCAGCCTCCTCTGTTCTCATCCCAGCTTGCCGAGTCCAGCGTTCCCTCCGCTCAAGCGTTTGTCCAACGTTGTGAGCGCACCTGGAGGAGGGTGAGGTCTGCACTTTGCCGTTACAGGGCACAGACTGTGAGAGCCGCCAATAAACGTAGGATTAAGAGTCCAAGGTATTGTTGCGGCCAGAGAGTGTGGCTTTCCACTCGCAACCTTCCTCTTACGACAGCTTCTCGTAAGTTGACTCCGCGGTTCATTGGTCCGTTCCGTGTCTCCCAGGTCGTCAATCCTGTCGCTGTGCGACTGCTTCTTCCGCGACATCTTCGTCGCGTCCATCCTGTCTTCCATGTCTCCTGTGTCAAGCCCTTTCTTCGCACCCCCGTT
>NW_025748232.1:0-17500 GCF_021184085.1 Oncorhynchus gorbuscha | reverse complement strand
AACAACAGAATGATGTGTGTGGAATGAATGACCATCAGTTGGTTATTAGCGATTAAGAGGAGGTGAACTGTCCGCTGAGCTCTAGAGGCAGTCAGAGCTCCACTAAACTTCTCTAAAAGGTCACTCGCTAACATTTTCATGAACCTATCATTTATTGACCGAAAACAGCAAATAGCCCATTTGGATCCCAACCAGGAACAGATAAACACTCTGGTGTTTACCTGACAAACAGTGTAACCCTGATAGATCTCTTTCCCTCACAAGCTGGCGCTGTGAAGCATCACTAGTAAACAGAGTGACCTCTTGCATGGCTATGCCTCCGTGTCGTAGTCTATACGTGTGATGAGATCGACTCAAATGAGTAAACAAGGGAAATGGATTTCAGCCATCTAATAGTAGAGTCACAGATGGTATCTGTGGAAGGTCAACTGGTAACATTTCATTTGAAATTCATATTATAAACAAATTATTGTTTGTGAGTAGTCAGGCTGCTTCAGAGTCAATCCTGCCAATACCCACAGGGAAGGGGTGTGCATGGACCCTATTCCAACTAAACTACTGAAAGAGCTGCTTCCTGTGCTTGGCCCTCCTATGTTGAACATAATAAACGGCTCTCTATCCACCGGATGTGTACCAAACTCACTAAAAGTGGCAGTAATAAAGCCTCTCTTGAAAAAGCCAAACCTTGACCCAGAAAATATAAAAAACTATCGGCCTATATCGAATCTTCCATTCCTCTCAAACAAATTTGAAAATGCTTTTGCGCAGCAAGTCATTGCCTTCCTGAAGACAAACAATGTATAAGAAATGCTTCAGTCTGGTTTTAGACCCCATCATAGCACTGAGACTGCACTTGTGAAGGTGGTAAATAACCTTTTAATGGCATCAGACCGAGGCTCTGCATCTGTCCTCGTGCTCCTAGACCTTAATGCTGCTTTTGATACCATCGATCACCACATTCTTTTGGAGAGATTGGAAACCCAAATTGATCTACACGGACAAGTTCTGGACTGGTTTAGATCTTATTTGTCGGAAAGATATCAGTTTGTCTCCGTGAATGGTTTGTCCTCTGACAAATCAACTGTACATTTCGGTGTTCCTCAAGGTTCCGTCTGAGAACCACTATTGTTTTCACTATATATTTTACTTCTTGGGGATGTCATTCGAAAATATAATGTTAACTTTCACTGCTATGTGGATGACACACAGCTGTACATTTCAATGAAACATGGTGAAGCCCCAAAAGTGCTAGAAGCTAGTGTTTCAGACGTAAGGAAGTGGATGACTGCAAACTTTCTACTTTTAAACTCGGACAAAACAGAGATGCTTGTTCTAGGTCCCAAGAAACAAAGAGATCTTCTGTTGAATCTGACAATTAATATTGATGATCGTACAGTCGTCCCAAATAAAACTGTGAAGGACCTCGGTCTTATTCTGGACCCTGATCTCTCTTTTGACGAACATATCAAGACTGTTTCAAGGACAGCTTTTTTACATTTACGTAACATTGAAAAAAACAGAAACTTTCTGTCAAAAAATGATGCAGAAAAATGTAGCCAATGCTTTTGTTACTTCTAGGTTAAACTACGGCAGTGCTATACTTCCCGGCTACCCAGATAAAGCACTAAATAAACTTCAGTTTAACAAGGCTTCTAGAATATTTACAAGAGCCAAACATTTGATCATATTACTCCAGTGCTAGCCTCCCTACACTGGCTTCCTGTTAAGGTAAGGGCTGATTTCAAGGTTTTATTGCTAATCTACAAAGCATTACATGGGCTTGCTCCTCCCTATCTTTCCGATTTGTTCCTGCCGTACATACCTACACGTACGCTACAGTCACAAGATGCAGGCCTCCTAATTGCTAGAATTTCTAAGCAAACAGCTGGAGGCAGGGCTTTCTCCTATAGAGCTCCATTTTTATGGAATGGTCTGCCTACCCATGAGAGAGACGCACACTCAGTCTCAACCTTTCAGTCTTTATTGAAAACTCATCTCTTCAGTAGGTCCTATGATTCTGGCCCAGGAATGTGAAGGTGAAGGTACTGGAGCAACGGACAACCCTTGCTGTCTCTGTCTGGCCGGTTCCCCTCTCTCCACTGGGATTCTCTGCCTCTAACCTGATTACAGGGGTTACTGGCTTACTGGTGCTCTTCCATGCCATCCCTAGGACGGGTGCGTCACTTGAGTGGGTTGAGTCACTAACGTGGTCTTCCAGTCTTGGTTGGCGCCCCCCCTTGGGTTGTGCCGTGGCAGAGATCTTTGTGGGCTATACTCGGCCTTGTCTCAGGATGGTAAGTTGATGGTTGAAGATATCCCTCTAGTGGTGCGGGGGGTGTGCTTTGGAAAAGTTGGTGGGGTTATATCCTGCCTATTTGGTCTTGACCGGGGAATCATCAGATGGGGCCACAGTGTCTCCTGACCCCTCCTGCCTCAGCCTCCAGTATTTATGCTGCAGTAGTTTATGTGTCGGGGGGCTAGGGTCAGTCTGTTATATCTGGAGTATTTCTCCTGTCTTATCCAGTGTCCTGTGTGAATTTAAGTATGCTCTCTAATTCTCTCTTTCTCTCTTTCTTGCTTTCTCTCTCTCAGAGGACCTGAGCCCTAGGACCATGCCGAGGACCACCTGGCATGATGACGCCTTGTTGTACCCCAGTCCACCTGGCCGTGCTGCTGCTCCAGTTTCAACTGTTCTGCCTGCGGCTATGGAACCCTGGCCTGTTCACTGGGATTACTATTATTTGACCATTCTGGTAATTTATGAACATTTGAACATCTTGGCCATGTTCTGTTATAATCTCCACCCGACACAGCCAGAAGAGGACTGGCCACCCTCAAAGCCTGGATCCTCTCTAGGTTTCAACTTAGCTTTTGGCCTTTCTAGAGAGTTTTTCCTAGCCACGGTGCTTCTACACTTGCATTGCTTGCTGTTTGGGGTTTTAGGCTGGGTTTCTGAACAGCACTGATATATCAGCTGCTGTAAGAAGGGCTGATATCAGCTGCTGTAAGAAGGGCTGATATCAGCTGCTGTAAGAAGGGCTGATATCAGCTGCTGTAAGAAGGGCTGATATCAGCTGCTGTAAGAAGGGCTGATATCAGCTGCTGTAAGAAGGGCTGATATCAGCTGCTGTAGGGCTGATAAGGGCTGATATCAGCTGCTGTAAGAAGGGCTGATATCAGCTGCTGTAAGAAGGGCTTTATAAATACATTTGATTTGATTTGTATACATTCACGTGTGTTGTGTGTGTGTGTAACATTTGTGTGTGTAACGTGCGTGTGTGTTCCTTGGGTGTGTGTTACGTGTGTGTGTGTTACCTGTGTGTGTGTGTTACGTGTGTGTGTAACGTGCGTGTATGTTACTTGGGTGTGTGTTACGTGCGTGTGTGTTACGTGTGTGTGTGTTACCTGTGTGTGTTACGTGTTTGTGTGTGTTACGTGTTTGTGTGTGTGTGTGTGTTACGTGTTTGTGTGTGTGTGTGTGTTACGTGTGTCACGTGCATATTTATAAACCATTCATTTAGTATTTACTATGGATGTATTTAAACCCATCTGTTCTGTTTTTACTGTGGATGTATTTAAAAACCCATCTGTTCTGTTTTTACTGTGGATGTATTTGAAACCCATCTGTTCTGTTTTTACTGTGGATGTATTTAAAACCCATTTGTTTTGTATTTATTGTGGATGTATTTGAAACCCATCTGTTCTGTTTTTACTGTGGATGTATTTGAAACCTTAACACCCATCCATTTGAATTTACCGTGGATGTATTTAAAACCCATTTGTTTTGTATTTACTGTGGATGTATTTGAAACCTTAAAACCCATCCATTTCGTATTTATTGTGGATGTATTTGAAACCCATCCATTTTGTACTTACTGTGGATGTATTTAAAACCCTTCTGTTTGGTATTTACTGTGGATGTATTTAAAACCAATATGTTTTTTATTTACTGTGGATGTATTTAAAACCTTAAAACCCATCCATTTTGTACTTACTGTGGATGTATTTAAAACCCTTCTGTTTGGTATTTACTGTGGATGTATTTAAAACCCATCCGTTTGGTATTTACTGTGGATGTATTTGAAACCACCTGGTGTTTATTTTCAACTCCTTTAGTATCTCCTTGCTGCCGTCCCGTCCACTCACAGCCCAACTCATAAATCCTGGGCTTGTTGGCCCGCCTGTCCGTCTCAGTCAGTCTCGTCCCGCTCCTTCCTGTCTGATGAGGCGGAGACAGCGAGGCAGATTGTTTTTGGATGAGCGCATCAATCAGATCCGCACGTCGCTCATAAAGGGACATATGCACTATCTTGGCACCGCTATCCGCCATCACAACGTTCCGCCCACCAATAAGCTCTGTTATTTATGACCCCAGATCCTCGCTCTGGAGGGAGAGACGTTCAACCATTCATTTAGAGGGATGTTAAGGTAAATGTTACGGGAAACACACAACATACTGACTACAATCATCGTGTATATTTTGGTATAGGCACGTGTCAGGTGTACGGTGGGTTTCTGGGAATTTATTTCAGTCATGTTTTATGTATATATTTGAAGCTGATAGTCATCTGTGTAGCTATAACCTGTCCAATTCTGATTCACTTGTTTGCAACCTCAACCTAGGAATGTGAAAACAGGGAGCCAATCGTTGAGCAGTGTGATGAAGTACTACTATACAGCTTCCAAAATGGCTGACGTCTCAACTGACAGAGAACCAAAGTGGACCAAGACAGGACCTATGCTCATCTGCCGAAGAGTCCTCCCACAGCCAACCTCAGACAGACATGGCATGGGCCAAAACATGGCTGTAGTTACTGGCACCTTACCCTCAATGGCCCTCAGTCCCTGAGCATATCGCTGTAGCCTCCAGGCACCTGGTAGCTTCTGCTCCTGACTAAAGAGCTCAACGTTATGGTGCTGAGAAGAGACACAGACACACACACACACACCAGGGGCAGAAGGTCAAAGCCTGTCAGCTTTGTGTTGTAAGTACATATGCCAGGGTTTTCCTGTTCTCACCTGGGCCATTTCTGTCCCTTTCTCTCCCCAGAACTATAGGACACACACACACAAAGAAGCACACACACACACAAACACACAAAAGAAGCAGACACACACAAGGAAGGACATACACACACAAGGAGGCACACATACACACACACACACACACACACACACACACAAGGAAGCCCACACGCACACACCACGAAACACACACACACACACACAAAGAAAAACACACACACACACACAAGGAAGGACACACAAACATGAGGCACACACACACACACACAAGGAAGCACACATACACAAGGAAGCACAAACACACAAGGAAGGACACACACGTTGGAGAACAACACTGAGATTATACAAGCATGAAACAGTTACCTGAGCAACACAGGGGCCTTGTGGTTAGAGTGCCTGCCCTGAGATTGGAAGGTTGCGAGTTCATACCACCATTAAGGAGATAGATTGGAGGTAAGGCCCTGCAATAGACTAGTGTCCTGTCCAGGGGGTGTACTGGTACATCAAGCTGCCTCACCCTACAGAAACAGGAGATAGACTAGTGTCCTGTCCAGGGGGTGTACTGTTACATCAAGCTGCCTCATGCTACAGAAACAGGAGATAGGCTCTGCAATCATCCACTGGTCTCACTGTCACACCACTAAATCAAATAATTTACCGTTTCCATCATATAGCTTGTTATCAATTAAATACCTGATTGTCATGTTTTACCTAGGGAGTGGGGGAATAGGAGAGAGAGGAGGGAAGGAGCGAGAGAGAGGGGGGAGAGGAGGGAAGGAGAGAGAGAGAGGGGAGAGAGGAGAGACGGAGAGAGAGCTCAAGAGAGGTGAGGGGGAAGGAGCAGGAGGGGAGAGGGGGGGGGAGTGTGGGAGTCTAAAGTAGTTCATATTTAAGAGTGTGTGAACCGGAACACATCAGAGAGCAGCCATATGGCTCAGATCAAAACCTTCCTCATTCCGAAAGGAAAACTTGGGATAATTAAACACTTCCCTATTAATTCAGCTGTGATAATTAGAGGGGAATTTATTCCACATCAATATTTCACCCCCGTCAGCAGAAACCACCAGGTCACATGAGACCAAGACATAGTTACTTTCACGTTATGCCCTTATTTGGTCATATCTGTGGACTTATGGTCGTGATGTTGAGTCCCTCTGCCCTGACTGTCTGCTCTCTTCAAGAAGAGCATGATGGGTTGGATTAGTTACACGCTCAAATGTTTAGTGGCGTCCAGAGTTCAGTCGGCTGTTCAGTCAGTTGGTTCCGTTTCATTAGACTTTAAATATCTCTACATAGACACTGCTGCTAAAACTCTTATTCTGCATGTCCTAAAGCATGTCCTAAAGCATGTACTAAAGCATGTACTAAAGCATGTCCTAAAGCATGTACTAAATCATGTCTTAAAGCATGTACTAAAGCATGTCCTAAAGCATGTCCTAAAGCATGTCCTAAAGCATGTACTAAAGCTTATTATACATGTCCTAAAGCATGTCCTAAAGCATGTCCTAAAGCATGTACTAAATCATGTCTTAAAGCATGTACTAAAGCATGTCCTAAAGCATGTACTAAAGCTTATTATACATGTACTAAAGCATGTCCTAAAGCATGTCCTATAGCATGTCCTATAGCATGTCCTATAGCATGTCTTAAAGCATGTCCTAAAGCATGTCCTAAAGCATGTCCTAAAGCATGTCCTAAAGCATGTCCTAAAGCATGTCCTATAGCATGTCCTATAGCATGTCTTAAAGCATGTCCTAAAGCATGTCCTAAAGCATGTCCTAAAGCATGTCCTAAAGCATGTCCTAAAGCATGTCCTAATAAATACACACACACACTAAAGCATGTCCTAAAGCATGTCCTAATAAAGCATGTCCTAAAGCTTATTTCTCTCTCACACACACACAGTAAAAAAAAAGGTCATGAAGAGTAGCAAACTCACCAAAATAATCATAGACAATCAACATCAAACCACAATAAATAGCATTGAAACAGACCACAAACACCCTGTTAGCATTTACAGTATGTATGGTGTCAGACTGCATGTCTCAGTATTTTCCAAACAAAATGAAACATTTGCAGGATATTACAATTAATTGAGAGGCCTAGTGCTCTGAAATAATTGTATTTGTTTCATATGGTAGACGCAGAAAATCTTTCATTCATGGCAAGTAAGGCTCAGGGATGTTCCATCACTCATTGTCTGATTTGACTGTGTTCATAATATGGCCTCTGCTCAAAGGAACCTGTAGCAACCTTTTTTGATCATATATATATATATATATATAAGAGAGAGAGAGAGAGAGAGAGAGAGAGAGACCTAGATGCCAGAACTGGACAAGAACCTGACACTCTCAGCAAACAGGGGACCTAACTGAAGGTAACAGTATTTCCTCCCAAATAAGCCCCCCAAGACACAACTATGACAAAACAACCAACAAAAACGGGTCACAACTCATCCCTTGGCAGTATTACTGTGGTGTAACGGCCTTCGTCTGTTGGAAGAGAGTCGGACCAAAATGTGGCGTGGTGGTTACTCGTGTTCTTTAATGCAAAATAATGAACAATACATGAAATAACTAAATAGCAAAACAACAAACGAAACGTGAAAACCTATACAGCCTATCTTGTGACAACAAACACAGAGACAGGAACAATCACCCACAAAACACACAGTGAAACCTAGGCTACCTAAATATGGTTCCCAATCAGAGACAACGAGAATCACCTGACTCTGATTGAGAACTGCCTCAGGCAGCCAAGCCTATGCTAGACACCTCTACTCAGCCGCAATCCCAATGCCTACTAAAACCCCAATACGAAACACAACAAAATAAACCAATGTCACACCATGGCCTGACCAAATAAATAACGAAAACACAAAATACTAAGACCAAGGCGTGACATGTGGATTACTTTATCAGTGACTTCAACCCAGAGTCTCTCAGAGAGTTCACAGTCACCCCTATCAGACCACAGCAAAATAACAGTTTACTTGAACAGAGCAATACTCAATCATGAGGCATCTGTCAGGACCCGGTTACAAACCCGGGTCTCCGGAGTGAGAAACAGTCACTTAACCAACTGAGCCACGAATAGTCAGCAGAACCCAGAAGATGAGGCAGACACAGCAGTATTTGAGACGGTGTATTTAATGAAGTAAAAAGTGAAGTTCTTCAGGAAAACATGTAACTCCACAACCTCAAAAGGAATTCCACAAGAACAAAGGTAATCCTCCAAGACAAAAAGGTAAATCCACAAGGTGGAAGGTATAGCACAAAAAGCCTCAAAAGATACTCAAAAACAAACAAACAAGAACAAAAAACAGAATTCCACAAGCGAGTCCACCGGGATCAACAAGAGTTCACAGAGTACTAGGGCTGGGTGCTAACATACAAACACAGAGCAAAGAACAGAGGAAAACAAAGGGTTTAAATACAATCAGGGGAAACGAGGCACAGGTGCAAATAATAATGGGGATCAAGGGAAAACAAAAGGTCAAAAGGCACAATGGGGGCATCTAGTGACCAAAAACCGGAACAACCCTGGCCAAATCCTGACAGCATCAAAGCCAAAGGAACTGAGTAACATTAAGAAATGCTATAGATGGAAGGAATGTAGTGTGGAAACCTACCAAAAAACAATTAGGCAACAACAAATGAAATCCCTTTTAGACAACGTCCTGGACAAAACATTCTCTTCTGGGAAACAATGATCTTTTCAAAATGGAGATTTATGGATAAACCACTCCAATCTTTTTGGCCCTATAACAAAGTACAAACAGCAAAAACATATACTTGATCAAATACAAAACTTAGAATCACCTATTAAAGACTCCCAGAACCCACTGGATTCTCCAATTACATGGAATGAACTATTAAAGACTCCCAGAACCCACTGGATTCTCCAATTACATGGAATGAACTACAGGACCAAACACAAACCCTCCAAACCATCCTAAATTAAATGATAAAATACACAGACCACAAATTCCAATTAGCTATACTTAAACTATTTAACCTCATCCTCATCTTCTCCAATATAACAAAAATAATGGTGTTCCAAAAAAGGTCCAGTTGGCAGGAATACAAATACAAATTCCACCTAGACACCGTTGCCCTAGAGAACACAAAAAAAACTATATCTGCCTTGGCCTAAACATCAGCGCCAAAGGTAACTTGATCTGACAGACAAAGCAAAAAGGACCTTTTACGTCATCAAAAGGAACATAAAATTTGACATTCCAAATAGGATCCGACTAAAAATACTTGAATCAGTTATGGCTCCCATAGCCCTTTATCGGTGTGAGGTCTGGGATCAGCTAACCAACCAAGAATACACAAAATGGGACAAACACCAAATTGAGACTACACATGCAGAGTTCTGCAAAAACATCCTCCAAAACATCCTCAGTGTACAACCTGAAACACCAAGTGATGCATGCAGAGCAGAATTAGGCCAATATCCACTAAGTATCCAAATCCAGAAAAGAGACGTTAAATTTTACAACCACCTAAAAGGAAGTGATTCTCAAACCTGTGTCATGACATTGGCTTGTGGGTGAGGTTTATGACCCACCCCCCCCCTCCATAAATACCTTTCTCCCGTTCGTCTCTCTTGACTCTACAGAATGACTCTTGAAAAGCCTTTGTTAAACATATAGAGTCTGGCAACATCAAAAGGTGGGGGGAAAGGGACCATGTTTCGTTAATCCATCCTGTTGAAAATATGCATTGGTACTTAATGAATATGATGCCAGATCAGTTGGTGTCTGAGACATTCTTACTAATGATAGGATGACATAAACTGTATCTTGGAAAGTTTACACATTATAGTTATCAGATTCACATGGAATTGTTGTGCAATTAAACTATGAAACACACCCTTATCTGGAACAGTCACCTCCTATATAAAGCCCTTGACGAAAATGTAACTTTGTGTTCGAGTTTTGACTGACAGTCCCCATGTTGAAAGGGCTCAGATAATAACCTAACTAAATTAGCATTGAATTTTAACGTAAAGATGACAGGAGCCCATCAACACGTAGAAAGGATGAATTTGAGGCAGGGGACGGATGTTGTAGAGCTACAATACCAGCCAGAATATAGCATGAGCTAAAAGCATGGCAACTTGGTATGAACTTTGAACTCTTATTCACTCCAGAAGTGATACCCCATAGCCGTTGAGTTAGCAGCGTGCCACTGTAAACGTGGGCTAGGAAAGGATGGATAACGTATCCAGTTTACCACACAATGACTAGAAGGATGAGAGCAGAGGGAGAGAGATACTACAATGTATCCAGTTTACCACCAGAGACACTCTTCAAAGGACAAGGAAGATCTCTGTTTTTTTTGGGCAACACGGCCTTCCATCTACATACAACCTATTTATTGCATTTTCCTTTTCCAAATGGGCGGTCATTATATAGAATGTATAGTGGTAGATGTTACAATAGCATAGCTTCTCCTTTGTTCTTCAGTCTTCCCATAGAGAGTCGCTTGAGAGGCAGAATCATTCAAGCACAACCTCTCTCTTTGTGATAACCAGCCGTCAGGTTAGTGGAAGAACAGCATCTAGTAAAGTTCCGTTCCCCAGGGACGGTTTCTTGATGAACTCTAGGGAAGACATAATTAGGTAATCAATGTATGATCCATTCTGTGTTGATGTAATTCTGTGTGATTATTTAGGTATTTAGTAAATAAATAATTAAACCAAAGTAACTTTTTTGTATTGCTGATTCAACTTGTTAGACAGGGTCGTGTATATAACTTGGTATGAAGAATTTACAACTTTCAGATGAGACTGACACTCTTCAAAACAAGGTACGATTAAATATTGACTGCTATTGATGTAAAAGATTACCAGGTCTTTAAGAGTTTATTCGGAAGATAACAGCTCTATTCGGAAGATAACATTATTTTGTCAACTTGTGCCCCGACTTTTCTAGTTAATTACATTTACATAATTAAGGTCTTTAAATCAGGTAATAGTTAATTTATTTACAGAGAAATTATTTTATAGAATAGCATATCATATCACTTAATCCGGCATAGCCAAAGACACGACACCTTCCATAACGAAGCCATCACCTAAGAGAGATGAACCTGGGCCCCTATTTATCAATGTTGAGTACGAACAGAAATGTCCGTAAACCGTGCGTGAGATCATTTCTAAGCAAGGTGTTTGGATGTATCCATTTGTACTTATACTTGAGAATGTATAAGTAACTTGAAGCACACCTCTGACTGTGCGTACCCACAACACCTTGTGGTAGAAAAGTCCCATCTGTTAGTGAAATACCATCCACCAAATGGAGAAAGGATTGGCATACCGGACCAAATCATAAACTATGAAGAAAAAAATGGAATACATTAATAGTTTATTCATGCATGTATTTTATAGACACTAATAGTTTTCTCAGTATACTATCGAATTCATAAACATGAAACCATTTAAGCCTAATTGAATAATAAAGTGAATTAGAAAGAGAGTGGAATGTAAGGTTGGAGGGAATTGAGTTAAACCAGTTAAATAATAAAAAAGGCAACACTGAGGCGTTGTGACTTGTCCAAAATGACAAATGTTACATTGCTGGAGGATCCGGCACAAGCTGCATTACGCAGGGAACGTGTTTTCAATGAGCGTGCAGATTGTTTTTCTGAGAACGACGCTTGGCTTATTTTGTTTTCCAAGGCATATTTTACTGTATCTCTGCAAACAACTCTCTCCAGTTTTAGAAAGTGAGACGAAACGCACCAACGCCATCCCAGTGCAAACCCAAGTCCTCTCCACCCTGGGACTTTTGTCCACTAGAACATTCCAACGGGAGATTGCGGATCGGACTGGCGTTTCACAACCAAGCAGGAGCCGAATATTGCCGGCAGTCCTTCATGGCATTATTTCATTTAGAAGCTTTTCTATGCAACATTGATAAATGAGGGACCTGGAGAAGAGTCCCTAAACAAGCTGGTCCTGGGGCATTGTTCACAAACCCCCCGGAGCCCATAAGCAGATCTGACTCTCAAGAGAAGACATGCTATGTTCATCTCCTGCCAAATGTCTGACCATATTAGAGACACATATTTCCCTCAGATTACACAGACCCACAAATCAAATGTTGATAAACTCCCATATCTATTGGGTGAAATACCACACAGTGTGCCATCACAGCAGCAAGATTTGTGACCTGTTGCCACAAGAAAAGGGCTACCAGTGAAGAACAAACACCATTGTAAATACAACCCATATTTATGTTTATTTATTTTCCCCTTGGTACTTTAACTATTTGCACATTGTTATAACACTGTACATAGCCATAACATGACATTTGAAATGTCTATATTCCTTTGAAACGCTTGTGAGTGTAATGTTTAGGGTTAAGGTTAGCCCTTTGAATCAACTGAATTGAGAGAGAGATGAAATGAGACAATCAGAGAGAGAGAGAGAGAGAGAGAGAGAGAGAGAGAGAGAGAGAGAGAGAGAGAGAGAGAGAGAGAGAAAGAGAGAGAGAGGGGAGAGATAGGAGAAGGAGAGAGAGAGAGAGAGAGAGAGAGAGAGAGAGAGAGAGAGAGAGAGAGAGAGAGAGAGAGAGAGAGACAGAGAGAGGGAGCCGTGGACATCTCTTGTCTCTCGGTCTCTCGGTTGGAGTCATGTTATTGATCAACCACACAAACACTCCATCCACTGGCTTAGGCCCGCCTCCACAACCTTTGTGATAAAGCTTTTAAACAACCAGTATAATTAAATAGGCCTCAGGCTGCGGTGGTGCACAGCAGTGGAAACTGAAGCTCACTCATTTTCCTTCATTAGCTCTACAGTGGCAACCAGTAAGTCAGGAAGGGTGCAGGCATCTCCTGGGGAGAGAGGGAAGGAGTTGGAGGGGTTATGTGTAGGAGCACTGAAAAGTTCTGAATGTTTTAGAACATTTTATAGTGGAACGTCCAGTTGTGGAGGTAATTGTATGCTGTATTAGGATTGGTTTAACTAGACCAGCGGGCCGCACTAGCGCAGGCAGAGCCAACTCTACAATCACCATCTAAAAAAAAAAGTCACTGATGTGAGTGTGTCAAAAACAAAACCCAGGATATAGGCCCTGAGAACCAGAGTTGACCATTCCTGGTCTTGAGGCTCATCCCCCAGACTCAACCCCTCAGAGAGGGAGAGATAGATGAGAGAAATATTATATATATATATATACATAGATATAGAGAGAGAGAGAGAGAGATATATATATATATATATAGAGAGAGAGAGAGAGAGAGAGAGAGAGAGAGAGAGAGAGAGAGAGAGAGAGAGAAAGTGTGTGTGTGTGAGAGAGGGTATGTGTGAGAGAGAGAGAGAAAATGTGTATGTGTGTGTGAGAGAGACACCTTATAGAGCCCAGGACAGCAGCAGAATTAGACCCAACCAAATCATGAGAAAACAAAAGATAATTACTTGACACATTGGAAAGAATTAACAAAAAAACAGAGCAAACTAGAATGCAATTTGGCCCTACACAGAGAGTACACAGCGGCAGAATACCTGACCACTGTGACTGACCCAAAATTAAGGAAAGCTTTGACTATGTACAGACTCAGTGAGCATAGCCTTGCTATTGAGAAAGGCCGCCGTAGGCAGACATGGCTCTCAAGAGAAGACAGGCTATGTGCTCACTGCCCACAAAATGAGGTGGAAACTGAGCTGCACTTCCTAACCTCCTGCCCAATGTATGACCATATTAGAGAAACATATTTCCCTCAGATTACACAGATACACAAAGAATTCGAAAACAAATCCAATCTAGAAAAACTCCTATATCTACTGTGAAATTCCACAGTGTGCCATGACAGCAGCATGATTTGTGACCTGTTGCCACGAGAAAAGGGCAACCAGTGAAGAACACACACCATTGTAAATACAACCCATATTTATGCTTATTTATTTTATCTTGTGTCCTTTACAATTTGTACATTGTTAAAACACTGTATATATATAATATGACATTTGTAATGTCTTTATTGTTTTAAAACTTCTGTATGTGTAAAGTTTACTGTTCAATTTTATTGTTTATTTCACTTTATATATTATCTACCTCACTTGCTTTGGCAATGTTAACACATGTTTCCCATGCCAATAAAGCCCCTTGAATTGAATTGAATTGAATTGAGAGAGAGAGAGAGAGAGAGAGAGAGAGAGAGAGAGAGAGAGGTATATATATCACTTTTGTATATTATCTACGTCACTTGCTTTGGCAATGTTAACACATGTTTTCCATGCCAATAATGCCCCTTGAATTGATTTTAATTTAATTTAATTTAATTGAGAGAAAGAGAGAGAGAGAGAGTACACAGCGACAGAATACCTGACCACTGTGACTGACCCAAAATTAAGGAAAGCTTTGACTATGTACAGACTCAGTGAGCATAGCCTTGCTATTGAGAAAGGCCGCCGTAGGCAGACATGGCTCTCACGAGAAGACAGGCTATGTGCTCACTGCCCACAAAATGAGGTGGAAACTGAGCTGCACTTCCTAACCTCCTGCCCAATGTATGACCATATTAGAGAGACATATTTCCTCAGATTACACAGATCCACAAAGAATTTGAAAACAAATCCAATTTTGATAAACTCCCATATATACTGGGTGAAATTCCACAGTGTGCCATCACAGCAGCAAGATTTGTGACCTGTTGCCGCGAGAAAAGGGCAACCAGTGAAGAACACACACCATTGTAAATACAACCCATATTTATGCTTATTTATTTTATCTTGTGTCCTTTAACCATTTGTACATTGTTAAAACACTATATATATATATAGTGTTTTAACAATGTACAAATATATATATATATATATATATATATATATATATATATATATATATATATATATATATATATATATATATATATAATATGCCATTTGTAATGTCTTTATTGTTTTGAAACATCTGTATGTGTAATGTTTACTGTTAATTTTTATTGTTTATTTCACTTTTGTATATTATCTACCTCACTTGCTTTGGCAATGTTACGTAACACATGTTTCCCATGCCAATGAAGCCCCTTGAATTGAATTGAGTGAGAGAGAGTGTGAGAGAGAAAAGAGAGAGAGATATATGAGGGAGAGATATATGAGGGAGAGAGTAAGAGAGTGTGAGAGAGAGTGTGTGTGAGAGAGAGAGCGATAGATAGATAGATAGATAGATAGATAGATAGATAGATAGATAGATAGATAGATAGATAGATAGATAAACTACACATACAGTATCTAGGACTAACTATCAGCAACAGAGGTAGCTTCACATCATTCTATACCATTAAAAGGAACATTAAAATTCCAATTAGAATCTGGCTCAATGTTTTCCAATCAGTTCTAGAACCAGTTTCTCTACATGGCAGCAAAGTATTTTATATATTTTTAAAATCTTTATTTAACTAGGCAAGTCAGTTAAGAACACATTCTTATTTTCAATGACGACCTAGGAACAATCTTGTTCTTATATGGCGTAGCAGTTAGACGCCTTTGTCTTGTGTTGTCGTCCCATGTATATACCTTTGTCTTGTGTTGTCTCGTCCCATGTATATACCTTTGTCTTGTGTTGTCTCGTCCCATGTATATACCTTTGTCTTGTGTTGTCTCGTCCCACCCATGTATATACCTTTGTCTTGTGTTGTCTCGTCCCATGTATATACCTTTGTCTTGTGTTGTCTCGTCCCATGTATATACCTTTGTCTTGTGTTGTCTCGTCCCATGTATATACCTTTGTCTTGTGTTGTCTCGTCCCATGTATATACCTTTGTCTTGTGTTGTCTCGTCCCCATGTATATACCTTTGTCTTGTGTTGTCTCGTCCCACCCATGTATATACCTTTGTCTTGTGTTGTCTCGTCCCACCCATGTATATACCTTTGTCTTGTGTTGTCTCGTCCCCATGTATATACCTTTGTCTTGTGTTGTCTCGTCCCACCCATGTATATACCTTTGTCTTGTGTTGTCTCGTCCCATGTATATACCTTTTGTCTTGTGTTGTCTTGTGTTGTCTCGTCCCATGTATATACCTTTGTCTTGTGTTGTCTCGTCCTTTGTTGTCTCAGGTCATGTATATACCTTTGTCTTGTGTTGTCTCGTCCCATGTATATACCTTTGTCTTGTGTTGTCTCGTCCCATGTATATACCTTTGTCTTGTGTTGTCGTCCCATGTATATACCTTTGTCAGTGTTGTCTCGTCCACCCATGTATATACCTTTGTCTTGTGTTGTCTCGTCCCATGTATATACCTTTGTCTTGTGTTGTCTCGTCCCATGTATATACCTTTGTCTTGTGTTGTCTCGTCCCACCTTTGTCTTGTGTTGTCTCGTCCCATGTATATACCTTTGTCTTGTGTTGTCTCGTCCCATGTATATACCTTTGTCTTGTGTTGTCTCGTCCACCCATGTATATACCTTTGTCTTGTGTTGTCTCGTCCATGTATATACCTTTGTCTTGTGTTGTCTCGTCCCACCCATGTATATACCTTTGTCTTGTGTTGTCTCTCAGTCCCATGTATATACCTTTGTCTTGTGTTGTCTCGTCCCATGTATATACCTTTGTCTTGTGTTGTCTCGTCCCATGTATATACCTTTGTCTTGTGTTGTCTCGTCCCATGTATATACCTTTGTCTTGTGTTGTCTCGTCCCATGTATATACCTTTGTCTTGTGTTGTCTCGTCCCACCCATGTATATACCTTTGTCTTGTGTTGTCTCGTCCCATGTATATACCTTTGTCTTGTGTTGTCTCGTCCCACCCATGTATATACCTACAACTGTCTTGTGTTGTCTCGTCCCACCCATGTATATACCTTTGTCTTGTGTTGTCTCGTCCCATGCTTGCTATACCTTTGTCTTGTGTTGTCTCGTCCCATGTATATACCTTTGTCTTGTGTTGTCTCGTCCATGTATATACCTTTGTCTTGTGTTGTCTCGTCCATGTATATACCTTTGTCTTGTGTTGTCTCGTCCCATGTATATACCTTTGTCTTGTGTTGTCTCGTCCCACCCATGTATATACCTTTGTCTTGTGTTGTCTCGTCCATGTATATACCTTTGTCTTGTGTTGTCTCGTCCATGTATATACCTTTGTCTTGTGTTGTCTCGTCCCATGTATATACCTTTGTCTTGTGTTGTCTCGTCCCATGTATATACCTTTGTCTTGTGTTGTCTCGTCCCATGTATATACCTGTGTCTTGTGTTGTCTGCGTCCCATGTATATACCTTTGTCTTGTGTTGTCTCGTCCCATGTATATACCTTTGTCTTGTGTTGTCTCGTCCCATGTATATACCTTTGTCTTGTGTTGTCTCGTCCCATGTATATACCTTTGTCTTGTGTTGTCTCGTCCCACCCATGTATATACCTTTGTCTTGTGTTGTCTCGTCCCATGTATATACCTTTGTCTTGTGTTGTCTCGTCCCATGTATATACCTTTGTCTTGTGTTGTCTCGTCCCATGTATATACCTT
>NW_025748231.1:0-38511 GCF_021184085.1 Oncorhynchus gorbuscha | reverse complement strand
CTGAGTATCTTCAACCCAGACTGTTTCCTGAGTATCAGACTGCAACCCAGACTGTTTCCTGTCCCAGAGTATCACCAACCCAGACTGTTTCCTGTATCTGAGTATCAACCCAGACTTTTTCCTTTGAGTCCTTCAACCCAGACTGTTTCCTGAGTATCACCAACCCAGACTGTTTCCTGTACTGTATCACCAACCCAGACTGTTTCCTGTACTGAGTATCACCAACCCAGACTGTTTCCTGAGTATCTCCAACCCAGACTGGTTCCTGTACTGTATCTCTCAACCCAGACTGTTTCCTGTACTGAGTATCTCCAACCCAGACTGTTTCCTGTGCTGATCACCAACCCAGACTGTTTCCTGTACTGAGTATCACCAACCCAGACTGTTTCTGTACTGAGTATCACCAACCCAGACTGTTTCTGAGTATCTCCAACCCAGACTGTTTCCTGTACTGTATCACCAACCCAGACTGTTTCCTGAGTATCTCCAACCCAGACTGTTTCTCACAACCCAGACTGTTTCCTGTACTGAGTATCACCAACCCAGACTGTTTCCTGTACTGAGTATCACCAACCCAGACTGTTTCCTGGACTATTTCTAACCCTGACTGTTTCCTGTACTGAGTATCACCAACCCAGACTGTTTCCTGTACTGAGTATCACCAACCCAGACTGTTTCCTGTACTGAGTATCTCCAACCCAGACTGTTTCCTGAGTATCACCAACCCAGACTGTTTCCTGTACTGAGTATCACCAACCCAGACAGTCTTTCCTGAGACATCTTGCATTAAATGTCCATTGCATGCTGAGATATACCAGAGACGTAGGACTGTCGAGTATCTCCAACCCAGACTGTTTCCTGAAACCACACAACCCAGTATCACCAACCCAGACTGTTTCCTGTACTGAGTATCACCAACCCAGACTGTTTCCTGCACTGAGTATCACTCACCAACCCAGACTGTTTCCTGTCCTGAGTATCACCAACCCAGACTGTTTCCCGTACTGAGTATCACCAAACCCAGACTGTTTTCCTGAGTATCACCAACCCAGACTGTTTCCATCAGTATCACCAACCACAGACTGTTTCCTGAGACTGTCTCCAACCCAGACTGTTTCCTGAGTATCATCAACCCAGACTGTTTCCTGTACTGAGTATCTCCAACCCAGACTGTTTCCTGTCCTCTCTGCTTCCAGACTGTTTCCTCAGTATCACCAACCCAGACTGTTTCCTGTACTGAGTATCACCAACCCAGACTGTTTCCCTGTACTGTATCACCAACCCTGACTGTTTCCTGTACTGAGTATCACCAACCCAGACTGTTTCTGAGTATCCCATGTACTGAGTATCACCAACCCAGACTGTTTCCTGAGTATCTCCAACCAGGCTAACCAGACTGTGTTTCCTGAGTATCACCAACCCAGACAGTCTTTCCTGAGACATCTTGCATTAAATGTCCATTGCATGCTGAGATATACCAGAGACGAGGGACTGTCGATATAGCAAACCGTACAACCTCAGTATCACCAACCCAGACTGTTTCCTGTACTGAGTATCACCAACCCAGACAGTCTTTTTCCTGAGACATCTTGCATTAAATGTCGGTGCATGCGGAGATATACCAGAGACGAGGGACTGTTGATATAGCAAACCGTACAACTCAAATGTCGGTTGACCAATATGAGCGAAATCGCAATCCGCTTCTTTTTTTTGTTTTTCAAGCCCTCAAGAACTGTTGTGAACTGGCAGTTGATTGGCTGTCCAGTATCCAGACGTCCTGTCCCCAGAGCTTCCTGTACAGGAACAGCTAATTTCACTGGTGCCGTCGTAGCCTCGACCACGGTATGTTCACCCATATCCCCTTATACTTTCAATCCATTAAATTGTTTTTATTTTTCCAAGACCTGAGCACTTTTTTTTTTTTTCATGAAGCAAAAAGAAAAAAAACACTTAGCTTTATGGAAATAAATAAATAAGTAAACAAATACATAAATAAATAAACAAATAAATAAATACATAAATAAATAAACAAACAAACAAATAAATAAATAAATAAAAACAAATAAAACTAATAAATAAATAAACAAAACGAACAAATAAATAAACAAATAAATAAATAAATAAACAAACAAATAAATAAACAAATAAATGAACAAATAAACAAATAAATAAATAAATAAATAAACAAACAAACAAATAAAATAAACAAACTAACAAATAAATAAATGAACAAATAAACAAATAAATAAATAAATAAACAAACAAACAAATAAATAAATAAATCAATAAACATGAAGAAGGTTTATGAATTTCTATTTGGAGGGTTACTGTGAAAATGTTTATTTTTTTTTAATATACGACTCCCCGTAAAACTACATTTTTACACACACACACACGCGCACGCGCACGCGCACGCGCACGCGCACACGCACACACACACACACACACACACACACACACACACACACACACACACACACACACACACACACACACACACACACACACACACACACACACACACACACACACACAGAGAGAGTAGTTGTCAGTAATATATAGAGAGGGTGGTCAACTAGGTTCGGGGCGCAGCATCAGAGGAACATTTAATCCCATCGCTGCCCTAATCTCTAATCTCTAATCTCTAATCTCTAATCTCTAATCCAGAGTGCTGCTGCTGGGAGGATGTGTGTGTGTGTGTGTGTGTGTGTGTGGGTCATATGATGTGTGTGTGGAGTTGGGGGGGATGGGATTGACGGGAGTGTGTGTGTGTGAGGGGGGAGGGGACAATGGCCTAGAGAATCCTAGATTATTTCGGACTATTACGTAAACCGATGGTTCTATAACGTTGTGTAAGGGTGGTGACTTGGACATGGTTCTATAACGTTGTGTAAGGGTGGTGACTTGGACATGGTTCCATAACGTTGTTTTAGGGTTGTGGCCATGGTGTGGACTTCAACGAGAATATAGTTACACTGAATAATGAGATTGGGGCAGTGGTGTCTGTGTGTGTTTTTGTGTGTATGTGTGTGTATACAAATCAAATATTTATATATGCCCTTCGTATATCAGCTGATATCTCAAAGTGCTGTACAGAAACCCAGCCTAAAACCCCAAACAGGAAGCAATGCAGGTGTTAAAAAATACATAGGTGTGTGTGTGTGTGTGTGTGTGTGTGTGTGTGTGTGTGTGTGTGTGTGTGTGTGTGTCTTCGAAGCTAGTAGATGTTACCTGCGCATAGACGAAACATTTTACCAACTACCAAGCAGTGACTGAGTGAGTTAGTGACACAGTAAAAGTGAGAGCAGCAGAACGTGTGAAAGACAGAATCACACATTCCTCTAAATCAAATCAAATCAAATCAAATTTTATTTGTCACATACACATGGTTAGCAGATGTTAATGCGAGTGTAGCGAAATGCTTGTGCTTCTAGTTCCGACAATGCAGTGATAACCAACAAGTAATCTAACTAACAATTCCAAAACTACTGTCTTATACACAGTGTAAGGGGATAAGGAACATGTACATAAGGATATATGAATGAGTGATGGTACAGAGCAGCATACAGTAGATGGTATCGAGTACAGTATATACATATGAGATGAGTGTGTAGACAAAGTAAACAAAGTGGCATAGTTAAAGTGGCTAGTGATCCATGTGTTACATAAGGATGCAGTCGATGATGTAGAGTACAGTATATACATATGCATATGAGATGAATAATGTAGGGTAAGTAACATTATATAAGGTAGCATTGTTTAAAGTGGCTAGTGATATATTTACATCATTTCCCATCAATTCCCATTATTAAAATGGCTGGAGTTGGGTCAGTGTCAATGACAGTGTGTTGGCAGCAGCCACTCAATGTTAGTGGTGGCTATTTAACAGTCTGATGGCCTTGAGATAGAAGCTGTTTTTCAGTCTCTCGGTCCCAGCTTTGATGCACCTGTACTGACCTCGCCTTCTGGATGATAGCGGGGTGAACAGGCAGTGGTTCGGTGGTTGATGTCCTTGATGATCTTTATGGCCTTCCTGTAACAACGGGTGGTGTAGGTGTCCTGGAGGGCAGGTAGTTTGCCCCCGGTGATGCGTTGTGCAGTCCTCACTACCCTCTGGAGAGCCTTACGGTTGAGGCGGAGCAGTTGCCGTACCAGGCGGTGATACAGCCCGCCAGGATGCTCTCGATTGTGCATCTGTAGAAGTTTGTGAGTGCTTTTGGTGACAAGCCGAATTTCTTCAGCCTCCTGAGGTTGAAGAGGCGCTGCTGCGCCTTCTTCACGACGCTGTCAGTGTGAGTGGACCAATTCAGTTTGTCTGTGATGTGTATGCCGAGGAACTTAAAACTAGCTACCCTCTCCACTACTGTTCCATCGATGTGGATAGGGGTGTTCCCTCTGCTGTTTCCTGAAGTCCACAATCATCTCCTTAGTTTTGTTGACGTTGAGTGTGAGGTTATTTTCCTGACACCACACTCCGAGGGCCCTCACCTCCTCCCTGTAGGCCGTCTCGTCGTTGTTGGTAATCAAGCCTACCACTGTTGTGTCGTCCGCAAACTTGATGATTGAGTTGGAGGCGTGCGTGGCCACGCAGTCGTGGGTGAACAGGGAGTACAGGAGAGGGCTCAGAACGCACCCTTGTGGGGCCCCGTGTTGAGGATCAGCGGGGAGGAGATGTTGTTGCCTACCCTCACCACCTGGGGGTGGCCCGTCAGGAAGTCCAGTACCCAGTTGCACAGGGCGGGGTCGAGACCCAGGGTCTCGAGCTTGATGACGAGCTTGGAGGGTACTATGGTGTTGAATGCCGAGCTGTAGTCGATGAACAGCATTCTCACATAGGTATTCCTCTTGTCCAGGTGGGTTAGGGCAGTGTGCAGTGTGGTTGAGATTGCATCGTCTGTGGACCTATTTGGGCGGTAAGCAAATTGGAGTGGGTCTAGGGTGTCAGGTAGGGTGGAGGTGATATGGTCCTTGACTAGTCTCTCAAAGCACTTCATGATGACGGAAGTGAGTGCTACGGGGCGGTAGTCGTTTAGCTCAGTTACCTTAGCTTTCTTGGGAACAGGAACAATGGTGGCCCTCTTGAAGCATGTGGGAACAGCAGACTGGTATAGGGATTGATTGAATATGTCCGTAAACACACCGGCCAGCTGGTCTGCGCATGCTCGGAGGGCGCGGCTGGGGATGCCGTCTGGGCCTGCAGCCTTGCGAGGGTTAACACGTTTAAATGTCTTACTCACCTCGGCTGCAGTGAAGGAGAGACTGCATGTTTTCGTTGCAGGCCGTGTCAGTGGCACTGTATTGTCCTCAAAGCGGGCAAAAAAGTTATTTAGTCTGCCTGGGAGCAAGACATCCTGGTCCGTGACTGGGCTGGATTTCATCTTGTAGTCCGTGATTGACTGTAGACCCTGCCACATGCCTCTTGTGTCTGAGCCATTGAATTGACAGCCCGACAGTCCTCTAGCTTCACAGCCCGACAGTCCTCTAGCTTCACAGCCCGACAGTCCTCTAGCTTCACAGCCCGACAGTCCTCTAGCTTCACAGCCCGACAGTCCTCTAGCTTCACAGCCCGACAGTCCTCTAGCTTCACAACCCGACAGTCCTCTACTATCACAACCTGACAGTCCTCTAACATCGCAAACTGACAGTCCTCTAGCATTGCAACCTGACAGTCCTCTAGCTTCACAACCCGACAGTCCTCTAGCATCACAGCCCGACAGTCCTCTAGCTTCACAACCAGACAGTCCTCTAGCTTCGCAACCTGACAGTCCTCTACTATCACAACCTGACAGTCCTCTAACATCGCAACCTGACAGTCCTCTAGCATCGCAACCTGACAGTCCTCTAGCTTCGCAACCTGACAGTTCTCTAGCATCTCAACCTGACAGTTCTCTAGCATCTCAACCTGACAGTCCTCTAGCATCTCAACCTGACAGTTCTCTAGCATCTCAACCTGACAGTTCTCTAGCATCGCAACCTGACAGTCCTCTAGCTTCATAACCTGACAGTCATCTAGCTTCACAACCTGAAGGTCCTCTAACTTCACATGCCCACAGTCCCCTAGATTCTCAACTCCACAGTCCTCTAGCTTCACAAACTGACAGTCCTCCAGCTTCACAAGCCTAAAATCCCCTAAGCTCACAACCCCACAGTCCGCTAGCTTCACAACCCCACAGTCCTCTAATTTCACAACCCCACAGCAAATACCAATGTGTGTGTGTATCCCGTTAACAGGACTGTTAATATGTATGGACACCCCGTGTCCCCAGTGTCAGTGATGGTGGAGAGTGTGTGTTCTCTGTTCGTGTTTGATTTGATTGATTAGGATCCCCATTAGCTCATTAGTCAATTAGCCCATTAGCCCATTAGCTCATTAGCCCATTAGCTCATTAGCCCATTAGCGCATTAGCCCATTAGTCCATTAGCCCATTAGCTCATTAGACCATTAGCTCCTTAGCCCATTAGCCCATTAGCCCATTAGCCTATTAGCCCATTATCTCATTAGCCCATTAGCTCATTAGCCCATTAGCTCATTAGCCCATTAGCCCATGCCAATGGGGACAGCTAGTCATACTGGGGTACAACACATGACGAGAAAGACAACAAATACTGTATAATTGAAATACTGTACATTTAAAAACATGAACATGCAGTGTGTGCATCTATCAGTTCCACATGTCAGTACAGTCAGTACAGACACACAACCAGTAGGTCACATGTCAGTACAGACACACAACCAGTAGGTCACATGTCAGTACAGTCAGTACAGACACACAACCAGTAGGTCACATGTCAGTACAGACACACAACCAGTAGGTCACATGTCAGTACAGTCAGTACAGACACACAACCAGTAGGTCACATGTCAGTACAGTCAGTACAGACACACAACCAGTAGGTCACATGTCAGTACAGACACACAACCAGTAGGTCACATGTCAGTACAGTCAGTACAGACACACAACCAGTAGGTCACATGTCAGTACAGACACACAACCAGTAGGTCACATGTCAGTACAGTCAGTACAGACACACAACCAGTAGGTCACATGTCAGTACAGTCAGTACAGACACACAACCAGTAGGTCACATGTCAGTACAGTGAGTACAGACACACAACATTGAGTGGCTGCTGCCAACACACTGACTCAACTCCAGCCACTTTAATAATGGGAATTGATGGGAAATGAAGTAAAATATATCACTAGCCACTTTAAACAATGCTACCTAATATAATGTTTACATACCCTACATTATTCATCTCATATGTATACGTATATACTGTACTCTATATCATCTACTGCTTCTTTATGTAACACATGTATCACTAGCCACTTTAACTATGCCACTTTGTTTACATACTCATCTCATATGTATATACTGCACTCAATACCATCTACTGTATCTTGCCTATGCCGCTCTGTACCATCACTCATTCATATATCTTTATGTACATGTTCCTTATCCCCTTACACTGTGTATAAGACAGTAGTTTTGGAATTGTTAGCTAGATTACTTGTTGGTTATTACTGCATTGTCGGAACTAGAAGCACAAGCATTTCGCTACACTCACATTAACATCTGCTAACCATGTGTATGAGGACCAATAACATCTGCTAACCATGTGACCAATAACATCTGCTAACCATGTGACCAATAACATCTGCTAACCATGTGTATGAGGACCAATAACATCTGCTAACCATGTGACCAATAACATCTGCTAACCATGTGACCAATAACATCTGCTAACCAATGAGGACCAATGTGTGACCAATAACATCTGAGTGACCAATAACATCTGCTAACCATGTGTATGAGGACCAATAACATCTGCTAACCATGTGTATGTGACAAATACATTTTTTATTTGATTTGATTTAGGTCACATGTCAGTACGGACACACAACCAGTAGGTCACATGTCAGTACATACACACAACTAGTAGGTCACATGTCAGTACGTACACACAACCAGTAGGTCACATGTCAGTACAGACACACAACCAGTAGGTCACATGTCAGTACGTACACACAACCAGTAGGTCACATGTCAGTACAAAAACACAACCAGTAGGTCACATGTCAGTACATACACACAACTAGTAGGTCACATGTCAGTACGTACACACAACCAGTAGGTCACATGTCAGTACGTACACACAACCAGTAGGTCACATGTCAGTACAAAAACACAACCAGTAGGTCACATGTCAGTACAAAAACACAACCAGTAGGTCACATGTCAGTACGTACACACAACCAGTAGGTCACATGTCAGTACAAAAACACAACCAGTAGGTCACATGTCAGTACAAAAACACAACCAGTAGGTCACATGTCAGTACAAAAACACAACCAGTAGGTCACATGTCAGTACAAAAACACAACCAGTAGGTCACATGTCAGTACGTACACACAACCAGTAGGTCACATGTCAGTACGTACACACAACCAGTAGGTCACATGTCAGTACGTACACACAACCAGTAGGTCACATGTCAGTACAAAAACACAACCAGTAGGTCACATGTCAGTACATACACACAACTAGTAGGTCACATGTCAGTACGTACACACAACCAGTAGGTCACATGTCAGTACGTAGGTCACACAACCAGTAGGTCACATGTCAGTACAAAAACACAACCAGACACATGTCAGTACATACAGTAGGTCACATGTCAGTACGTACACACAACCAGTAGGTCACATGTCAGTACACACAACCAGTAGGTCACATGTCAGTACAGACAACCAGTAGGTCACATGTCAGTACGTACACACAACCAGTAGGTCACATGTCAGTACAGACAACCAGTAGGTCACATGTCAGTACAGACAACCAGTAGGTCACATGTCAGTACACACAACCAGTAGGTCACATGTCAGTACACACAACAAGTAGGTCACATGTCAGTACATAAACACAACCAGTAGGTCACATGTCAGTACACACAACCAGTAGGTCACATGTCAGTACAGACAACCAGTAGGTCACATGTCAGTATATAAACACAACCAGTAGGACAACCAGTCACATGTCAGTACAGACAACCAGTAGGTCACATGTCAGTACAGACAACCAGTAGGTCACATGTCAGTATATAAACACAACCAGTAGGTCACATGTCAGTATATACACACAACCAGTAGGTCACATGTCAGTATATAAACACAACCAGTAGGTCACATGTCAGTACAGACAACCAGTAGGTCACATGTCAGTATATAAACACAACCAGTAGGTCACATGTCAGTACAGACAACCAGTAGGTCACATGTCAGTATATAAACACAACCAGTAGGTCACATGTCAGTACAGACCACCAGTAGGTCACATGTCAGTACAGACCACCAGTAGGTCTCATGGGGGAGAGGCGTTGTGAGGTGTTGCTTTATTTGTTTTTAGAAACCAGGTTTTGTCATAAAGGAGGGACCAAGGCTCAGCGTGTGTTGAATTACACATATTTTATTTAAGTGAAACTTCCAAAAACCAATTTTTTAAAAACCAACGAAACGTGACATCCGTGGTGCAACATGCACGTACACAAAATAATATCCCACAATGCAGGTGGGAACAGGGACACCTTAAGTGTGATCCACAATTAGAGACTACGAACATCAGCTGCCTCTAATTGGGAACCATACTAAGAGCACCAACATAGAAATGGATAAACTAGAACACCCCCTAGTCACGCCCTGACCTACAACACCATAGAGAACCAAGGGCTCTCTATGGTCAGGGCGTGGCAGGTTTGTTGTCCACTGAGGGCTCTCTATGGTCAGGGCGTGGCAGGTTTGTTGTTCACTGAGCTCTCTCTATGGTCAGGGCGTGGCAGGTTTGTTGTCCACTGACCTCTCTCTATGGTCAGGGCGTGGCAGGTTTGTTGTCCACTGACCTCTCTCTATGGTCAGGGCGTGGCAGGTTTGTTGTCCACTGACCTCTCTCTATGGTCAGGGCGTGGCAGGTTTGTTGTCCACTGACCTCTCTCTATGGTCAGGGCGTGGCAGGTTTGTTGTCCACTGACCTCTCTATGGTCAGGGCGTGGCAGGTTTGTTGTCCACTGAGCTCTCTCTATGGTCAGGGCGTGGCAGGTTTGTTGTCCACTGAGCCTCTCTCTATGGTCAGGGCGTGGCAGGTTTGTTGTCCACTGAGCTCTCTCTATGGTCAGGGCGTGGCAGGTTTGTTGTCCACTGAGCTCTCTCTATGGTCAGGGCGTGGCAGGTTTGTTGTCCACTGACCTCTCTATGGTCAGGGCGTGGCAGGTTTGTTGTCCACTGACCTCTCTCTATGGTCAGGGCGTGGCAGGTTTGTTGTCCACTGAGCTCTCTCTATGGTCAGGGCGTGGCAGGTTTGCTGTCCACTGAGCTCTCTCTATGGTCAGGGCGTGGCAGGTTTGTTGTCCACTGAGCTCTCTCTATGGTCAGGGCGTGGCAGGTTTGTTGTCCACTGACCTCTCTCTATGGTCAGGGCGTGGCAGGTTTGTTGTTCACTGAGCTCTCTCTATGGTCAGGGCGTGGCAGGTTTGCTGTCCACTGAGCTCTCTCTATGGTCAGGGCGTGGCAGGTTTGCTGTCCACTGAGCTCTCTCTATGGTCAGGGCGTGGCAGGTTTGTTGTCCACTGAGGGCTCTCTATGGTCAGGGCGTGGCACGTTTGTTGTCCACTGAGCTCTCTCTATGGTCAGGGCGTGGCAGGTTTGTTGTCCACTGAGCTCTCTCTATGGTCAGGGCGTGGCAGGTTTGTTGTCCACTGAGGGCTCTCTATGGTCAGGGCGTGGCAGGTTTGTTGTCCACTGAGGGCTCTCTATGGTCAGGGCGTGGCAGGTTTGTTGTCCACTGAGCTCTCTCTATGGTCAGGGCGTGGCAGGTTTGTTGTCCACTGAGCTCTCTCTATGGTCAGGGCGTGGCAGGTTTGTTGTCCACTGAGCTCTCTCTATGGTCAGGGCGTGGCAGGTTTGTTGTTCACTTGCGCTACATGAGATGGAAGGGAGTTCCGTGCACTCATGGCTCTTTATGTTTCCTTAAATTTGTTCTGGATTTGGGGACTGTGAAAAGACCCCTGGTGGCATGTCTGGTGGGGTAAGTGTGTGTGTCAGAGCTGTGTGTAAGTTGACTATGCAAACCATTTGGGATTTTCAACACATCAATACATGAATGTTTCTTATAAAAACAAGAAGTGATGCAGTCAGTCTCTCCTCAACTCTTAGCCAAGAGAGACTGGCAGCATAGTATTTATATCAGCCCCCAGAGCAGAACGTGTCGCTCTGTTCTGGGCCAGTTGCAGTTTAACTAGGTCTCCCCTTGCAACGCTGGACCATATGACTGGACAATAATCAAGATTGGACAAAACTAGAGCCAGACCTTTCCCCATCTCTATATTACAGACAGACCTCTCCCCATCTCTTCATTACAGACAGACCTCTACCCATCTCTATATTACAGACAGACCTCTCCCCATCTCTATATTACAGACAGACCTCTCCCCATCTCTATATTACAGACAGACATATTACAGACAGACCTCTCCCCATCTCTATATTACAGACAGACCTCTCCCCATCTCTATATTACAGACAGACCTCTCCCCATCTCTATATTACAGACAGACCTCTCCCCATCTCTATATTACAGACAGACCTCTCCCCATCTCTATATTACAGACAGATCTCTCCCCATCTCTATATTACAGACAGACCTCTCCCCATCTCTATATTACAGACAGACCTCTCCCCATCTCTATATTACAGACAGACCTCTCCCCATCTCTATATTACAGACAGACCTCTCCCCATCTCTATATTACAGACAGACCTCTCCCCAGCTCTATATTACAGATAGACCTCTCCCCATCTCTATATTACAGACAGACCTCCCCCATCTCTTTATTACAGACAGACCTCTCCCCATCTCTTTATTACAGACAGACCTCTCCCCATCTCTATATTACAGACAGACCTCTACCCATCTCTTTATTACAGACAGACCTCTCCCCATCTCTATATTACAGACAGACCTTTTGATTACAGACAGACCTCTCCCCATCTTACAGACAGACCTCTCCCCATCTCTATATTACAGACAGACCTCTCCCCATCTCTATGACCTCTCCCCATCTCTATATTACAGACAGACCTCTCCCCATCTTTACAACCATTGAATCTATATGTTTTGATCATGACAGTTTACAATCTAAAGTAATGTCAAGTAATTTAGTCGCCTTAACTTGTTCAACAGCAACACCATTCATTACCAGATTCAGCTGAGGTCTAGAACTTAATAAGGAATTATTTGTACCAAACACAACACTCTTAGTTTTAGAGATGTTCAGGAACAGTTTATTACTGGTTACCCATAACTCTTTGTTCAGGGTTTCAGTGACTTCTGAAGCTGTGGTTGCTGATGGTGGTTGAATCGTCAGCTCCCTGAGTTACATTAGAAGGTGAGAAAGTACCAGACATCACACCATCACACTCCCTCTTTTCTACATGAATCCCAGTCTCCCAGTGACTAGGAATATATTTATAGTTTGTGTGTATGTGTGTGTGTGTGTGTGTGTGTGTGTGTGTGTGTGTGTGTGTGTGTGTGTGTGTGTGTGTGTGTGTGTGTGTGTGTGTGTGTGTGTGTGTGTGTGTGTGTGTGTGTGTGTGTGTGTGTGTGTGTGTGTGTGTGTGTGTGTGTGTGTGTGTGTGTGTGTGTGGTATGGTGTGTGTGTGTGTGTGTGTGTGTGTGTGTGGTATGGTGTGTGTGTTCATGGAAGGCCTTGCACACTAGAGCTGTACCCTTTTAAAGCTTTGAAGTATTCAGATCACTCGTGCTGCAATACTACATGTCATTCTGAACTCAAGGTTCACAACAAACCCACTGAGAAGCTTCTGTCTCGGGAAAGAGAGTAGTGGGCATAACTGAACACATTAAAACACACCAGGAAAAACTCAATATGTCTTTCAGATGTGATGTTAAACTCATGGCCCTATTCCTGAAGTCTGTCTCTAAACCGAAGTCCTGAATCTCTCAGTACAAACTCATGGCCCTATTCCTGAAGTCTGTCTCTAAACCGAGGTCCTGAATCTCTCAGTACAACAGATTCAACTCATGGCCCTATTCCTGAAGTCTGTCTCTAAACCGAGGTCCTGAATCTCTCAGTACAACAGATTCAACTCATGGCCCTATTCCTGAAGTCTGTCTCTAAACCGAAGTCCTGAATCTCTCAGTACAACAGATTAAACTCATGGCCCTATTCAGATCTGTCTCTAAACTCAATGAACAACAGATTCCTCTATTCCTGAAGTCTGTCTCTAAACCGAGTCCTGAATCTCTCAGTACAACAGATTCCTCATGGCCCTATTCCTGAAGTCTGTCTCTAAACCGAGGTCCTGAATCTCTCAGAACAACAGATTCCTCATGGCCCTATTCCTGAAGTCTGTCTCTAAACCGAGGTCCTGAATCTCTCAGAACAACAGACTCCTCATGGCCCTATTCCTGAAGTCTGTCTCTAAACCGAAGTCCTGAATCTCTCAGTACAACAGATTCAACTCATGGCCCTATTCCTGACATCTGTTTTTTTTACAAGACCATGGTGCTTGCCTACGGAGCTGTGAGGGGAACGGCACCTCAGTACCTCCAGGCTCTGACCCCACAAACAAGGGCACTGCGTTCATCTACCTCTGGCCTGCTCGCCTCCCTACCACTGAGGAAGTACAGCTCCCGCTCAGCCCAGTGTTCGTGCTGGCCCCCAAAACAAACTGACACCCAATTTCCGGAGACACCTAAACACCTCTTTAAGGAATACTGGTTGAAAGTTTTAGATGCACTATTGTTAAGTGAGGGAATAAGGTGTTTTGTAAGTCTATAGGGCTCTGACTTAAATGTAAAATGTAAAATGTAATGTTTTACATTCTGCACTGACCCCCAGTGACTACTGTATATCTGTGTCTCAAATACACCCTTTATAACACCTAGGGTCTGGTTGAAAGTAGTGCACTATGTAGGGAATAGGGTTCTATAGGGCTCTGGTTAAAAGTAGTGCACTATATAGGGAATAGGGTTCCATAGGGCTCTGGACTAAAGTAGTGCACTATATAGGGGATAGGGTTCCATAGGGCTCTGGTCTAAAGTAGTGCACTATGTAGGGAATAGGGTTCCATAGGGCCCTGGTCTAAAGTAGTGCACTATATAGGGAATAGGGTTCCATAGAGCTCTGGTTGAAAGTAGTGCACTATGTAGGGAATAGGGCATATAGGACTCTGGTCTAAAGTAGTGCACTCTGTAGGGAATAGGGCACCCTTTGGGACCCTTCCCTAAGTGCCAGTCTGTATAAGTTCATCTAGCTGCATTATACCAAGATTATGATGATTGACATGAATATTTTACACCGCGCAGTCAAAGGTTCTCTCTCTGTGTGTACGGTGCGGTTGGATGGTCCAAAACAGGCGACTCAAAGGTTCTCTCTCTGTGTGTACGGTGCGGTTGGATGGTCCAAAACAGGCGACTCAAAGGTTCTCTCTCTGTGTGTACGGTGCGGTTGGATGGTCCAAAACAGGCGACTCAAAGGTTCTCTCTCTGTGTGTACGGTGCGGTTGGATGGTCCAAAACAGGCGACTCAAAGGTTCTCTCTCTGTGTGTACGGTGCGGTTGGATGGTCCAAAACAGGCGACTCAAAGGTTCTCTCTCTGTGTGTACGGTGCGGTTGGATGGTCCAAAACAGGCGACTCAAAGGTTCTCTCTCTGTGTGTACGGTGCGGTTGGATGGTCCAAAACAGGCGACTCAAAGGTTCTCTCTCTGTGTACGGTGCGGTTGAATGGTCCAAAACAGGCGACTTTCTCTCTCTGTGTGTACGGTGCGGTTGGATGGTCCAAAACAAAACAGGTTCTCTCTCTGTGTGTACGGTGCGGTTGGATGGTCCAAAACAGGCGACTCAAAGGTTCTCTCTCTGTGTGTACGGTGCGGTTGGATGGTCCAAAACAGGCGACTCAAAGTTCTCTCTCTGACTTGGATGGTCCAAAACAGGCGACTCAAAGGTCTCTCTAGGTGTGTACGGTGCGGTTGGATGGTCCAAAACAGGCGACTCAAAGGTTCTCTCTCTGTGTACGGTGCGGTTGAATGGTCCAAAACAGGCGACTCGGTGACTCCAGGTTTTCCCTAGCCTGTCGACTCAGTGACTCCAGGTTTTCCCTAGCCTGTCGACTCAGTGACTCCAGGTTTTCCCTAGCCTGTCGACTCAGTGACTCCAGGTTTTCCCTAGCCTGTCGACTCGGTGACTCCAGGTTTTCCCTAGCCTGTCGACTCGGTGACTCCAGGTTTTCCCTAGCCTGTCGACTCCTCCAGGTTTTCCCTAGCCTGTCGACTCGGTGACTCAAGGTTTTCCCTAGCCTGACGACTCAGTGACTCCAGGTTTTCCCTAGCCTGACGACTCAGTGACTCCAGGTTTTCCCTAGCCTGTCGACTCACTGACTCCAGGTTTTCCCTAGCCTGTCGACTCAGTGACTGTAGGTTTTCCATAGCCTGTCGACTCAGTGACTCCAGGTTTTCCCTAGCCTGACGACTCAGTGACTCCAGGTTTTCCCTAGCCTGACGACTCAGTGACTCCAGGTTTTCCCTAGCCTGTCGACTAAGTGACTCCAGGTTTTCCCTAGCCTGACGACTCACTGTGTCATCAATAAGTGCATAGATGATGTCGTCCCCACAGTGACTGAACGTACATACCCCAACCAGAAGCCATGGATTACAGGCAACATCCACATCGAGCTAAAGGCTAGAGCTACCGCTTTCAAAGATCTTTTTCCAGATTCTTATAAGAAATCCTGTATCCTCAGACAAACCATCAAACAAGAAAATTGTCAATAGAGGATTAAGATTGAATCCTACTACACTCTGACACTTGTCGGATGTGGCAGGGCCTGCAAACTATTATGTACTACAAAGGGAAGCACAGCCGAGAGCTGCCCAGTGTCACGAGCCTAACAGATGAGCTAAATGCCGTTAATGCTCGCTTTGAGGCAAGCAGCACTGAAGCATGCACGAGAGCACCAGCTGTCCTGGATGACTGTGTGATAACGCTCTCGGTAGCCGATGTGAACAAAACCTTTAAACAGGTCAACATTAACAAAGCCGCTGGGCCAGAAGGATTACCAGGACGTGTACTCAGAGCATGGACCAACTGGCAAGTGTCTTCACTGACATTTTCAACGTCTTCTTGACCGAGTCTGTGATACCTACATGTTTCCTACATGTTTCAAGCAGACCACTATAGTCCCAAGGAAGTGAAGGTAACACTCACGTGGGTATCCACGAGATGGTTTGAAAGGCTGGTCATGGCTCACATAAACAGCATCATCCCGGAAACCCTAGACCCACTCTAATTCGCATACCGCCCCAACAGATCCAGAGATGACGGAATCTCAATCGCACTCCACTCTGCCCTTCCCACCTGGACAAGAGGAACACCTGCCAAGCAAAACAACACGTCTGCCACGCTGATCCTTAACACTTTGGGCCCCTCAGGGGTTTGTACTTAGTCCCCCCCTGTACTCCCTGTTCACCAACGACTGCGTGGCCAAACACGACTCCAACACCATCATTACGTTTGCTGACGACACAACAGTGGTAGGCCTGATCACTGACAATGATGAGACAGCCTATAGGGAGGAGGTCAGAGAACTGTCAGTGTGGTGCCGGGACAACAACCTCTCCCTCAATGTGAGCAAGACAAAGGAGCTGATTGTGGACTACAGGAAAAGGCGGGCAAAACAGGCCTACATTCTCATCGACGGGGCTGTAGTGGAGCTGGTTGAGAGTTTCAAGCTCCTTGGTGTCCATGTCACCAACGAAGTATCATGGTCCAAACATACCAAGACAGTTGGGAAGAGGGCACGACAATAAAGCCTGAAAATATTTGGCATGGGTCCCCAGATCCTCAAAAGGTTCTACAGCTGCACCATTGAGAGCATCCTGACTGGTTGCATCCTGCCTGGTATGGCAACTGCTCGGCATCTGACCGTAAGGCGCTACAGAGGGTAGTGCGAACGGCCCAGTACATCACTGGGGCCAAGCTTCCTACCATCCAGGACCTATATAATAGGCGGTGTCAGAGGAAAGCCAATAAAATTGAAGTTACAGACTGTTTTCTCTGCTACCACACGGCAAGTGATACCGGAGCGCCAAGTCTAAGATTCCTCAAAAAAAGGCTCCTCAACAGCTTCTACCCCAAGCCATTAGACTGCTGAACAATTCATAAAAATCGCCACCGGACAATTTACATTGACCCCCCCCTGCCCTCTTGTACACTGCTGCTACTCCCTGTTTGTTTGTTACCTATGCATAGTCACTTTGCCCTCATGTACAGATGACCTCAACTAGCCTGTACCTCTGCACACTGACTCGGGACCGGTGCCCCTTGTACATAGCCTCCACACTGACTCGGGACCGGTGCCCCTTGTACATAGCCTCCACACTGACTCGGGACCGGCCCCTGCCCCTTGCCCCTTGTACATAGCCTCCACACTGACTCGGGACCGGTGCCCCTTGTACATAGACCTCCACACTGACTCGGGACCGGTGCCCCTTGTACATAGCCTCCACACTGACTCGGGACCGGTGCCCCTTGTACATAGCCTCCACACTGACTCGGGACCGGTGCCCCTTGTACATAGCCTCCACACTGACTCGGGACCGGTGCCCCTTGTACATAGCCTCCACACTGACTCGGGACCGGTGCCCCTTGTACATAGCCTCCACACTGACTCGGGACCGGTGCCCCTTGTACATAGCCTCCACACTGACTCGGGACCGGTGCCCCTTGTACATAGCCCGGTCCCCTTGTACACTGACTCGGGACCGGTGCCCCTTGTACATAGCCTCCACACTGACTCGGGACCGGTGCCCCTTGTACATAGCCTCCACACTGACTCGGGACCCCCTTGTGCCCCTTGACTCGGGACCGGTGCCCCTTGTACATAGCCTCCACACTGACTCGGGACCGGTGCCCCTTGTACATAGCCTCCACACTGACTCGGGACCGGTGCCCCTTGTACATAGCCTCCACACTGACTCGGGACCGGTGCCCCACACTTGTACATAGCCTCCACACTGACTCGGGACCGGTGCCCCTTGTACATAGCCTCCACACTGACTCGGGACCGGTGCCCCTTGTACATAGCCTCCACACTGACTCGGGACCGGTGCCCCTGCCCCTCCACTGACTGTACATAGCCTCCACACTGACTCGGGACCGGTGCCCCTTGTACATAGCCTCCACACTGACTCGGGACCGGTGCCCCTTGTACATAGCCTCCACACTGACTCGGGACCGGTGCCCCTTGTACATAGCCTCCACACTGACTCGGGACCGGTGCCCCTTGTACATAGCCTCCACACTGACTCGGGACCGGTGCCCCTTGTCCACATAGACTGCCCCTTGTACACTGACATAGCCTCCACACTGGGGACCGGTGCCCCTTGTACATAGCCTCCACACTGACTCGGGACCGGTGCCCCTTGTACATAGCCTCCACACTGACTCGGGACCGGTGCCCCTTGTACATAGCCTCCACACTGACTCGGGACCGGTGCCCCTTGTACATAGCCTCCACACTGACTCGGGACCGGTGCCCCTTGTACGGGACCTGGTGCCCCTTGTACATAGCCTCCACACTGACTCGGGACCGGTGCCCCCTGTACATAGCCTCCACACTGACTCGGACCGGTGCCCCCTGTACATAGCCTCCACACTGGGACCGGGCCCCTTGTACATAGCCTCCACACTGACTCGGGACCGGTGCCCCTGTACATAGCCTCCACACTGACTCGGGACCGGTGCCCCTTGTACATAGCCTCCACACTGACTCGGGACCGGTGCCCCTTGTACATAGCCTCCACACTGACTCGGGACCGGTGCCCCTTGTACATAGCCTCCACACTGACTCGGGACCGGTGCCCCTTGTACATAGCCTCCACACTGACTCGGGACCGGTGCCCCTTGTACATAGCCTCCACACTGACTCGGGACCGGTGCCCCTTGTACATAGCCTCCACACTGACTGGGACCGGTGCCCCTTGTACATAGCCTCCACACTGACTCGGGACCGGTGCCCACACTGACTCGGGACCGGTGCCCCTTGTACATAGCCTCCACACTGACTGCCCCTTGGACCGGGACGGCCCCTTGTACATAGCCTCCACACTGACTCGGGACCGGTGCCCCTTGTACATAGCCTCCACACTGACTCGGGACCGGTGCCCCTTGTATATAGCCTCCACACTGACTCGGGACCGGTGCCCCTTGTACATAGCCTCCACACTGACTCGGGACCGGTGCCCCTTGTACATAGCCTCCACACTGACTCGGGACCCCTTGTGCCCCTTGTACCCCTTGTATAGCCTCGTTAGTCTTAGTGTGTTACTTTCTATTATTACCTTTAATTTGAACCTACTTGGTAAATATTTTCTTCTTGAACTGCACTGTTGGTTCAGGGCTTGTAAGTAAAGCATTTCACGGTGAAGTCTACACTTGTTGTATTCGGCGCACGTGACATAAAGTTTGATATGTGAATGGTTTTCATGAAGTGATGCTCATGACTGAAGCACTGTATTCATATCATTACTGTAACCAACACGCAGGCCGCGTTCCACACCAACACGCGGGCCGCGTTCCACACCAACACGCGGGCGCGTTCCAACCAACACGCGGGCGTTCCACACCAACACGCGGGCCGCGTTCCACACCAACACGCGGGCCGCGTCCCACACCAACACGCGGGCCGCGTCCCACACCAACACGCGGGCCGCGTTCCACACCAACACGCGGGCCGCGTTCCACACCAACACGCGGGCCGCGTTCCACACCAACACGCGGGCCGCGTTCCACACCAACACGCGGGCCGCGTTCCACACCAACACGCGGGCCGCGTTCCACACCAACACGCGGCGCGTTCCACACCAACACGCGGGCGTTCCACACCAACACGCGGGCCGCGTTCCACACCAACACGCGGGCCGCGTCCCACACCAACACGCGGGCCGCGTTCCACACCAACACGCGGGCCGCGTTCCACACCAACACGCGGGCCGCGTTCCACACCAACACGCGGGCTGCGTTCCACACCAACACGCAGGCCGCGTTCCACACCAACACGCGGGCCGCGTACCACACCAACACGCGGGCCACGTTCCACACCAACACGCAGGCCACGTACCACACCAACACGCAGGCCGCGTACCACACCAACTCGCAGGCCGCGTTCCACACCAACACACAGGCCACGGTCCACACCAACACGCAGGCCGCGTACCACACCAACACGCAGGCCGCGTACCACACCAACATGTAGGCCACGTTTCACACCAACACACAGGCCACGGTCCACACCAACACGCAGGCCACGGTCCACACCAACACACAGGCCACGGTCCACACCAACATGCAGGCTGTGTTTTATACCAAAACTAGGCTAACTAGCTGAACAGTTGATGTTGATGTGTCTGTTACTTGAACTCTGTGAATAATTTATTTGGGCTGCAATTTCTGAGGCTGGTAACTAATGAACTCATCCTCCGCAGTTGAGGTATCTCTGGGTCTTCCTTTCCTGTGGCGGTCCTCATGAGAGCCAGTTTCATCATATCGCTTGATGGGTTTTTGCGACTGCACTTGAAGAAACTTTCAAAGTTCTTTAAATTTTCCGGATAGACTGACCTTCATGTCTTAAAGTAATGAACTGTTGTTTCCCATTGCTTATTTGTTGCCTTAATATGGACTTGGTATTATACTCCAGAATGTTATGAAGAGTGATCAGATTAATTGCGATTAAAAACCCTTGAATGAGTAGGTGTCCAAACTTTTTATTGTCCACACACTGCTCTCATCTTCCAGCTGTGACCATACTCACAGTGGTGTTTTGTTTCCTGAGAATTGTGTTTGTGTGTGTGTTTGTGTGAGGGTGTGCCTGCAGGCCCTGCCACAGGCTGTTCTGGTGTCAGGCCTGTCAGCCACTGATCAACACTCCCATGACACACACACACACACATGCGCACACACACACACACACATGCGTACACACACACACATACACACACATACACACACACGCACACGCACACGCACACGCACGCACACGCACACGCACACGCACACACACACATGCGTACACACACAGATGACTGCTCCTAACTGCCCCACCCCCCCAGGCCACTGACCTACATGACAGGACACTGAACTAATGAGAGAGAGAGAGAGGGATATATATATATATAGAGAGAGGGAGAGAGAAGATGGGCATAGTACATACACTTAATGACAGGACACTAAACTAATGAGAGACAGAGAGGGATATACTGTATATATATAGAGAGAGTGAGAGAGAGCGAGAGGGAGAAAGGATGGACATAGTACATACACTTAACGGAAATCGCCATTTCCTGGTTGCTAAAATTCTAATAATTTGCCTGATTTCAGTTTATGTGACAAAACAACGTGGAGAATCTTTGTACCATCTCTACCGCTGTGAAATATATTACTACACATATTACTACACATATTACTACACATATAACTACACATATTACTGCACATATTACTACACATATTACCAAACATATTACTACACATATTACTACACATATTACTACACATATTACCAAACATATTACTACACATATTACTACACATATTACTACACATATTACCACACATATTACCACACATATAACTACACATATTACTACACATATTACTACACGTATTACTACATGTATTACTACACATATTACCAAACATATTACTACACATATTACTACACATATTACTACACGTATTACTACACGTATTACTACACGTATTACTACACATATTACTACACATATTACTACACATATTACCACACATATTACCACACATATAACTACACATATTACTACACATATTACTACACGTATTACTACATGTATTACTACACATATTACCAAACATATTACTACACATATTACTACACATATTACTACACGTATTACTACACATATTACTACACATATTACCACACATATTACCACACATATAACTACACATATTACTACACGTATTACTGCACATATAACTACAGATATTACTGCACATATTACTACACATATTACTACACATATTGCTACACGTATTACTACACGTATTACTACACGTATAACTACAGATATTACTACACATATTACTACACATATTGTATTTTATGCTGTTTGAAGCTGGTGTACACAACTAAAAGGTAAAAGACATGAAAATTAAACTTAAGAACAGGAACCATAGAAATAGCACACCTAGAACAGGTTTACTGCTTCTTAGACTGGCTTTCAATGAGCATGACAGATCTATAACACACGTTTCTATGTGAATTTGGTCAGATTTCCCCCAAAAAGTAGACATATTGCAGTTTTATTGATGGTTGTTAGTAGACCAAGACAACCATGAGTGATTGTTGTTTATTAATCTGTAAAATAGTCCAAATAAAGAAAGATCCTACAGCTACTGCGTTGTTGGTTCAGGGCTTGTAAATAAGCATTTCACTCACACGGACATTCACAAACTCTCACATGCTGGCTGACTGAGTAGGATGAGCAGCAGCTTCTATGGAGATTTATTACAGCCATTATTATTGTAAATGCTGAGTACCATGATCCACAAAAAATAATAATCACAAATGTAATTCAACTATACACAAACATAAATTCTTTAAAAAAAAAGCTATATGATTTGCAATCATATGAATAAAGAGGAGTTTGTACATGATGTGTGGATAATAACTAAATAAATTAGTGTGTGAAAGTAAGTCACTGTATTCAAGCACAGTATCTGGATAATGTTAAATACTGTTGAAGTAATATGGCTACAGGTTCATCTGCCTCACCTAAAGCCCATTCTGGAGGGAAGCTGCTATAGACCACCAAGTGATAACAGTCAGTATCTGGATAATGTTAAATACTGTTGAAGTAATATAGCTACAGGTTCATCTGCCTCACCTAAAGCCCATTCTGGTGGGAAGCTGCTATAGACCACCAGTCAGTATCTGGATAATGTTAAATACTGTTGAAGTAATATAGCTACAGGTTCATCTGCCTCACCTAAAGCCCATTCTGGTGGGAAGCTGCTGTAGACCACCAAGTGCTAACAGTCAGTATCTGGATAACATGTGTTATGATTCCACCATTGACAGATTATAGGAATCTGTGTGGGTAGCTGTACAGGTAGGATGACGGACAGTGAAGGTGAACAGGTGGTCACGTGTCAGGTGACAGAGGAATGGACGAGACTGAGGCAGGAATTCCTTTAACCATAATGTGGTATATTTACTGAGTAGTCTGTGCTGCATCACAAAGGAAACAAATAACATGTATCCAATCAAATTCATCATCACAAAGGAAACAAATAACATGTTATCCAATCAAATTCATCATCACAAAGGAAACAAATAACATGTATCCAATCAAATTCCTCATCACAAAGGAAACAAATAACATGTATCCAATCAAATTCCTCATCACAAAGGAAACAAATAACATGTATCCAATCAAATTCCTCATCACAAAGGAAACAAATAACATGTATCCAATCAAATTCCTCATCACAAAGGAAACAAATAACATGTATCCAATCAAATTCCTCATCACAAAGGAAACAAATAACATGTATCCAATCAAATTCCTCATCACAAAGGAAACAAATAATGTGTATCCAATCAAATTCCTCATCACAAAGGAAACAAATAACATGTATCCAATCAAATTCCTCATCACAAAGGAAACAAATAACATGTATCCAATCAAATTCCTCATCACAAAGGAAACAAATAACATGTATCCAATCAAATTCCTCATCACAAAGGAAACAAATAACATGTATCCAATCAAATTCCTCATCACAAAGGAAACAAATAACATGTATCCAATCAAATTCCTCATCACAAAGGAAACAAATAACATGTATCCAATCAAATTCCTCATCACAAAGGAAACAAATAACATGTATCCAATCAAATTCCTCATCACAAAGGAAACAAATAACATGTATCCAATCAAATTCCTCATCACAAAGTAAACAAATAACATGTATCCAATCAAATTCCTCATCACAAAGGAAACAAATAACATGTATCCAATCAAATTCCTCATCACAAAGGAAACAAATAACGTGTATCCAATCAAATTCCTCATCACAAAGGAAACAAATAACATGTATCCAATCAAATTCCTCATCACAAAGGAAACAAATAACATGTATCCAATCAAATTCCTCATCACAAAGGAAACAAATAACATGTATCCAATCAAATTCCTCATCACAAAGGAAACAAATAACATGTATCCAATCAAATTCCTCATCACAAAGGAAACAAATAACATGTATCCAATCAAATTCCTCATCACAAAGGAAACAAATAACATGTATCCAATCAAATTCCTCATCACAAAGGAAACAAATAACATGTATCCAATCAAATTCCTCATCACAAAGGAAACAAATAACATGTATCCAATCAAATTCCTCATCACAAAGGAAACAAATAACATGTATCCAATCAAATTCCTCATCACAAAGGAAACAAATAACATGTATCCAATCAAATTCCTCATCACAAAGGAAACAAATAACATGTATCCAATCAAATTCCTCATCACAAAGGAAACAAATAACATGTATCCAATCAAATTCCTCATCACAAAGAAACAAATAACATGTATCCAATCAATCATTCATGATTAAACAAATAACATGTCAATCAAATTCCTCATCACAAAGGAAACAAATGGTAATCATCCAATCAAATCATTTAAAGGAAACAAATAACATGTATCCAATAAATTCATCAAAAATACAAACAGTAACATGGTTATTCAAATTCCTGCAGCGTAGCAAATAACATGGTTAAATTCGTTCACAAGGAAACAAATAACATGTTGCAAGTTTGAATCCCAAGCTGATCAAGTCATACAATCATTCATGATTAACATAATCTGCCCCTTCAACAGTCAGTTAACCCACAATGGTAATCATAGACCAGTTAACCCACTGTTTATCCTAAATCCAAAGTTAAAACAGTGTTCCTAGACCAGTGGTTACCCACTGTTCCTAGAACCAGGTTGCAAGTTTGAATCCCACTGACAAGACCAGTTTGTCCACTGTTCCTGAACCAGTTAACCCACTGTTCCTAGACCAGTTAACCCACTGTTCCTAGACCAGTTAACCCACTGTTCCTAGACCAGTTAACCCACTGTTCCTAGACCAGTTAACCCACTGTTCCTAGACCAGTTAACCCCACTGTTCCTAGACCAGTTAACCCACTGTTCCTAGACCAGTTAACCCACTGTTCCTAGACCAGTTAACCCACTGTTCCTAGACCAGTTAACCCACTGTTCCTAGACCAGTTAACCCACTGTTCCTAGACCAGTTAACCCACTGTTCCTAGACCAGTTAACCCACTGTTCCTAGACCAGTTAACCCACTGTTCCTAGACCAGTTAACCCACTGTTCCTAGACCAGTTAACCCCACTGTTCCTAGGCCATCATTGAAAATAAGAATTTGTTCTTAACTGACTTGCCTAGTAAAATAAAGGTAAAATAAAAATGAAATAAAAAATCTATAATCCACATTAGCTTGACATCAAAGTCGATCAGTTAGCAAACAATGAAGTTTCTCATTTCACCTTTTCAATTATCTTCATGTGTACATATAATTCATTTAATTACATTACATATTGACTGTCTTTCATCAAGCTGCCCACTCCAGAAAAAGCTTCTAACTGTAACTAGTACCTGCAACCTGGTTCAGGTTATCAGTCAACCTACCAGGGTCGTTACAAACAGAACAGGAATGACATCATCAACATGTATTGATCACATCTTCACTAATGCTGCAGAAATTTGCTTTAAAGCAGTTTCCAGATCGGTTGCAGGGATCACAATAAAGTAGACATGTCTAGGAAAACCAGAGTTCCAAAGGCTGGACCTAATATAGTGTATAAGAGGACAGGCTGGGCCTAATATAGTGTATAAGAGGACAGGCTGGGCCTAATATAGTGTATAAGAGGACAGGCTGGGCCTAATATAGTGTATAAGAGGACAGGCTGGGCCTAATATAGTGTATAAGAGGACAGGCTGGGCCTAATATAGTGTATAAGAGGACAGGCTGGGCCTAATATAGTGTATAAGAGGACAGGCTGGGCCTAATATAGTGTATAAGAGGACAGGCTGGGCCTAATATAGTGTATAAGAGGACAGGCTGGGCCTAATATAGTGTATAAGAGGACAGGCTGGGCCTAATATAGTGTATAAGAGGACAGGCTGGGCCTAATATAGTGTATAAGAGGACAGGCTGGGCCTAATATAGTGTATAAGAGGACAGGCTGGGCCTAATATAGTGTATAAGAGGACAGGCTGGGCCTAATATAGTGTATAAGAGGACAGGCTGGGCCTAATATAGTGTATAAGAGGACAGGCTGGGCCTAATATAGTGTATAAGAGGACAGGCTGGGCCTAATATAGTGTATAAGAGGACAGGCTGGGCCTAATATAGTGTATAAGAGGACAGGCTGGGCCTAATATAGTGTATAAGAGGACAGGCTGGACCTAATATAGTGTATAAGAGGACAGGCTGGGCCTAATATAGTGTATAAGAGGACAGGCTGGACCTAATATAGTGTATAAGAGGACAGGCTGGGCCTAATATAGTGTATAAGAGGACAGGCTGGACCTAATATAGTGTATAAGAGGACAGGCTGGGCCTAATATAGTGTATAAGAGGACAGGCTGGGCCTAATATAGTGTATAAGAGGACAGGCTGGACCTAATATAGTGTATAAGAGGACAGGCTGGGCCTAATATAGTGTATAAGAGGACAGGCTGGACCTAATATAGTGTATAAGAGGACAGGCTGGGCCTAATATAGTGTATAAGAGGACAGGCTGGGCCTAATATAGTGTATAAGAGGACAGGCTGGGCCTAATATAGTGTATAAGAGGACAGGCTGGGCCTAATATAGTGTGTAAGAGGACAGGCTGGGCCTAATATAGTGTATAAGAGGACAGGCTGGGCCTAATATAGTGTATAAGAGGTCAGGCTGGGCCTAATATAGTGTATAGGAGGACAGGCTGGACCTAATATAGTGTATAAGAGGACAGGCTGGGCCTAATATAGTGTATAAGAGGACAGGCTGGGCCTAATATAGTGTATAAGAGGACAGGCTGGACCTAATATAGTGTATAAGAGGACAGGCTGGACCTAATATAGTGTATAAGAGGACAGGCTGGGCCTAATATAGTGTATAAGAGGACAGGCTGGGCAGGCTAATATAGTGTATAAGAGGACAGGCTGGGCCTAATATAGTGTATAAGAGGACAGGCTGGACCTAATATAGTGTATAAGAGGACAGGCTGGGCCTAATATAGTGTATAAGAGGACAGGCTGGGCCTAATATAGTGTATAAGAATACAGGCTGGGCCTAATATAGTGTATAAGAGGACAGGCTGGGCCTAATATAGTGTATAAGAGGACAGGCTGGGCCTAATATAGTGTATAAGAGGACAGGCTGGGCCTAATAGAGTGTATAAGAGGACAGGCTGGGCCTAATATAGTGTATAAGAGGACAGGCTGGGCCTAATATAGTGTATAAGAGGACAGGCTGGACCTAATATAGTGTATAAGAGGTAATATATGCCATTTAGCAGACGCTTTTATCCAAAGCGACTTACAGTCATGGGTGCATACATTCTACGTATGGGTGGTCCCGGGAATCGAACCCACTACCCTGGCGTTACAAGCGCCATGCTCTACCAACTGAGCTACAGAAGGACCACCAACTGAGCTACAGAGGTCATACAATAGGTTTAGTAATGATTCATATGTTGATGATGTAAAGAATATTTGTTGGTCTGTGGTGGGTAATGAGGAGAAAATAGACGTTGCAACTGGACACATTTATGAAATTGCTTATTCCAGTTTCTAATAAGCACATTAAGAAAATGATTGTAAAAACGGTTTATTAATCACCGTGGATTGATGACAAATTGAAAAATGGTTGAGAGGGATGATGCAAAAGGTATGGCAAATAAGAAGAAGGAACTTTGAAACAAAGATAAATGACAAAGAATGATAGTAAAAACCCTTGGAGCAACTTAAATAGCAATAACATTCTGGAAAGAAAAGGCATCATTCATTGAATCAAAGGGCTCATTCATTACGAAACTGACTGATATCACCACCTACTTTCCAGATGTTTTTCATTGGATAGATAAGCAAACTTAGGCATGACATTCCAGCAAAAAACACTGACACTACACATCCAAGTATATCTGACCAAATTATGAAAAGACAAGAATTGTAATTTTGAATTCCGTAAAGGGAGTATGGAAGAGGCACATTTTCCCCCCCGTTGTCTATCAACAATAACAAGTCTGTAAACTTGGATGGAAAATTACTGAGGATAATAGTGGACAATATTGCCACTCCTATTTGCCATATCTTCAATTTAAGTCTACTAGAAAGTGTGTGGCCCTCAGGCCTGGAAGGAAGCAAAAGTCATTCTCCTACCTAAGAATAGTAAAGCCCCTTTACTGGCTCAAATAGCCAACCAATCAGCCTGTTACCAACCCTTAGTAAACTTCTGGAAAAAAAGGTGTTTGACCAGATACAATGCTATTTTACAGTAAACAAATTGACAACAGAATTTACACGCTTATAGGAAAGGACATTCAACAAGCACAGCACTTACACAAATGACTGATGATTGACTGAGAGAAATGTATAAACAGATTGCGGGGGCTGCTTTGTTAGACTTCAGTGCGGCTTTTGACATTATTGATCATAGTCTGCTGCTGGAAAAACTAATGTGTTATAACTTTACACCCTCTGTGGATAAAGAGGGCTCCCAAGTGGAGCAGTGGTCTAAGGCACTGCATCTCAGTGCTAGAGGCATCAGACACCCTGGTTCAAATGCAGGCTGTATCACAACCGGCCATGATTGGGAGTCCCATAGACCGGTATACAATTGGCCCAGCGTCGTCTGGGTTTGGCAGGTGTAGGCTGTCATTGTAAATAAGAATTCGTTCTTAACTGACTTGCGTAGTTAAATGTATATTTTTTAAAGAGTTACCTGTCTAACAGAACTCAGAGGGTGTTCTTTAATGGAATCCTCTTCAACATAATCCAGGTAGAATCAGGAATTCCCCAGGGTAGCTGTTTAGGCCCCTTACTTTTTTCAATCTTTACTAACGAGATGCCACTGGCTTTGAGTACAGCCAGTGTGTCTTTGTATGTGGATGACTCAACACTATAAACGTCAGCTACTACAGCAACTGAAATGACTGCAAAACTCAACAAAGAGCTGCAATTATTTTCAGAGTGGGTGGCAAGGAATATGTCAGTCCTAAATATTTCAAAAACTCAAAGCATTGTATTTGGGACAAATCATTCTATAAACCCTAAACCTCAACTACATCTCGTAATGAATAATGTGGAAATTGAGCAAGTTGAGGTGACTAAACTGCATGGAGTAACCCTGGATTGTAAACTGTCATTGTCAAAACATATTGATACAACAGTAGCTAAGATGGGGAGAAGTCGGTCTATAATAAAGCACTGCTCTACCTTCTTAACAACACTATCAACAAGGCAGGTCCTACAGGCCCTAGTTTCTACCTTCTTAACATCACTATCAACAAGGCAGGTCCTACAGGCCCTAGTTTCTACCTTCTTAACATCACTATCAACAAGGCAGGTCCTACAGGCCCTAGTTTCTACCTTCTTAACAACACTATCAACAAGGCAGGTCCTACAGGCCCTAGTTTCTACCTTCTTAACATCACTATCAACAAGGCAGGTCCTACAGGCCCTAGTTTCTACCTTCTTAACATCACTATCAACAAGGCAGGTCCTACAGGCCCTAGTTTCTACCTTCTTAACAACACTATCAACAAGGCAGGTCCTACAGGCCCTAGTTTCTACCTTCTTAACATCACTATCAACAAGGCAGGTCCTACAGGCCCTAGTTTCTACCTTCTTAACATCACTATCAACAAGGCAGGTCCTACAGGCCCTAGTTTCTACCTTCTTAACAACACTATCAACAAGGCAGGTCCTACAGGCCCTAGTTTCTACCTTCTTAACAACACTATCAACAAGGCAGGTCCTACAGGCCCTAGTTTCTACCTTCTTAACAACACTATCAACAAGGCAGGTCCTACAGGCCCTAGTTTCTACCTTCTTAACATCACTATCAACAAGGCAGGTCCTACAGGCCTTGACTGTTCAGTCATGTGGTCAGGTGCCAAAAAGAGGGCCTTGCAATTGTCTCAGAACATGGCAGCACGGCCGGTCCTCAGAACAGGGCAGCACGGCCGGTCCTCAGAACAGGGCAGCACGGCCGGTCCTCAGAACAGGGCAGCACGGCCGGTCCTCAGAACAGGGCAGCACGGCCGGTCCTCAGAACAGGGCAGCACGGCCGGTCCTCAGAACAGGGCAGCACGGCCGGTCCTCAGAACAGGGCAGCACGGCCGGTCCTCAGAACATGGCAGCACGGCTTACCCATGGATGTACACAGAGAGCAAACATTAACAATATGCATCAATCTCTCCTGGCTCAAAGTAGAGGAGAGATTGACTTCATCACTCCTTGTATTTGTGAGAGGTTGACATGTTGACATGTTGAAATCACGAGCTGTCTGTTTAAATGACTAGAACACAGTGCAGACAACCATCCATACCCCACAAGACATGCCACCAGAGGTCTCTTCTCAGCCCCCAAGTCCAGAACAGACTATGGGAGGCGCACAGTACTACATAGAGCCATGACTACATGGAACTCTATTCCACAGTACTACATAGAGCCATGACTACATGGAACTCTATTCCACAGTACTACATAGAGCCATGACTACATGGAACTCTATCCCACAGTACTACATAGAGCCATGACTACATGGAACTCTATTCCACAGTACTATATAGAGCCATGACTACATGGAACTCTATTCCACAGTACTACATAGAGCCATGACTACATGGAACTCTATTCCACAGTACTACACAGAGCCATGACTACATGGAACTCTATTCCACAGTACTACATAGAGCCATGACTACATGGAACTCTATTCCACAGTACTACATAGAGCCATGACTACATGGAACTCTATTCCACATCAAGTAACTCATGCAAGCAGTAGAATTAGATTAAAAAAACTGATAAAAATACACCTTGGAACAGTGGGGACTGAAGCAACACAAACATAGGCCCAGACAGATGCATAGACACATGAACTATAAACACACCTACTGTCACGCCTTGGTCATTGTATTTTGTGTTTTTGTTATATGTTTGGGTAGGCCAGGGTGTGACATGGGTTTATATGTTGTATTCGTATTGGGGTTTGTATTATTTGGGATCGCAGCTGATTAGGGGTGTTGTTAGGCTTGGCTGCCTGAGGCGATTCTCAATCAGAGTCAGGTGCTTGTCGTTGTCTCTATTTGGGAACCGTATTTAGGCAGCCTGACTTTCGCTTTGTATTTCGTGGGTGTTTGTTCCTGTCTCTGTGTTGTAGTCACCAGATAGGCTGTAATAAGTTTCACGTTCCGTTCTGTTGTTTTTGTATTTAGTATTCAGTTATTTCATGTACCGCGATTCAGTTCATTAAAGTCGTGAGTAACCTACACGCTGCATTTCGGTCCGACTCTCTTCATTCAACAGACGAACGCCGTTACAGAAACACCCACCTCTCACGGACCGAGCAGCGTGTAACTGGCAACGACGTAGATAACTGGCAGGAGCTAAAGGAGGACGTTATGGAAGGTAAAGGCATGGAGTATACGACGTGGGAAGAAATCGACAGGTGGGCGGCCGACCCAGAGAGAGTGCAGGCACCCGCCTGGGATTCGCTTCAGCAGTGCGAAGAGGGCTACAGGCTAATGGAGTCAAAAAGGAAAACACGGCGACGCAGAGCGAAAACCGAAAGTAACCCCCAATTATTTATTGGGGGAGGGCGCAGAGAGAGAGTGGCTGAGTCAGGGTTCAGACCTGAGCCAACTCTCCCTGTTAATCGTGAAGAGCAGTTGCAGTGGGAGAGGCTGCACCACTTGGAGAATTGGACATGGGAGGAGGAATTAGACGGTAAAGGACCTTGGGCTCAGCCTGGAGAATATCGCCGTCCCAAGGAGAAATAGATGCGGCTAAAGCGGCGGCGCTGGTATGAGGAGGCAGCACGGCGACGCGGTTGGAAGCCGGAAAAGCAGCCCAAAAAAATTATTGGGGGGTGGCTAGAAGGGAGAATAGTTATGCCAGGTAGGAGACCTGCGCAAACTCCCTGTGCTCACCGTTGGGCTAGAGAGACCGGGCAGGCACCGTGTTATGCTATGGAGTGCACAGTGTTTCCAGTGCGGGTGCAGAGCCAGGTGCGGCACATACCAGCCCGTCCTATTGGCCGGGCTAGAGTGGGCATCGAGCCAGGTAAGCTTGGGCAGGCTCGGTGCTCAAGAGCTCCAGTGCGCCTGCACGGTCCGGTCTATCCAGAGCCACCTCTACACACCAGTCCTCCGGTAGCAGCTCCCCGCACCAGGCTTCCTGTGCGTGTCCTCGATCCAGTACCACCAGTTCCAGCACCACGCACCAGGCCTCCAGTGCGCCGCCTGTTACATTTACATTACATTACATTTAAGTCATTTAGCAAACGCTCTTATCCAGAGCGACTTAGAAATTGGTGCATTCACCTTATGACATCCAGTAGAACAGTCACTTTACAATAGTGCATCTAAATCTTAAAGGGGGGTGAGAAGAATTACTTATCCTATCCTAGATATTCCTTAAAGAGGTGGGGTTTCAGGTGTCTCCGGAAGGTGGTGATTGACTCCGCTGTCCTGGCGTCGTGAGGGAGTTTGTTCCACCATTGGGGGGCCAGTTCAGCGCAGCCAGTGCTCCCAGTATGCCCAGCGCCGCCAGTGCTCCCAGTCTGCCCAGCGCCACCAGTGCTCCCAGTCTGCCCAGCGCCGCCATTGCTCCCAGTCTGCCCAGCGCGCCAGTGCTCCCAGTCTGCCCAGCGCCGCCAGACAACCAGTCTCTTCCAGATCTGCCAGACAACCAGTCTCTTCCAGATCTGCCAGACAACCAGTCTCTTCCAGATCTGCCAGACAACCAGTCTCTTCCAGATCTGCTTGTCAACCTGAATCTTCCAGTTCCGCCAGCCAGCCAGGATTTACCGGAGCCTATTACCTGCCTGAGCTTCATCTCAGTACTGTGCTTCCTCTCAGTACTGGGCTTCCTCTCAGTACTGGGCTTCCTCTCAGTACTGGGCTTCCCCTCAGTCCCGGGCTTCCACTCAGTCCCGGGCTGCCCTCAGTCCCGGCTGCTTCTGTCCCGAGCTACCCCTCTGTCCTGAGCAGCTCCTCTGTCCCGAGCTGCCCCTCTGTCCCGAGTTGCCCCTCTGTCCCGAGCTGCCCCTCTGTCCCGAGCTGTATTTAGGCAGCCTGACTTTCGCTTTGTATTTCGTGGGTGTTTGTTCCTGTCTCTGTGTTGTAGTCACCAGATAGGCTGTAATAAGTTTCACGTTCCGTTCTGTTGTTTTTGTATTTAGTATTTCAGTTATTTCATGTACCGCTATTCAGTTCATTAAAGTCATGAGTAACCTACACGCTGCATTGCGGTCCGACTCTCTTCATTCAACAGACGAACGCTGTTACACCTACACATAGATTTTGTGTTGTAGATATGTGGTAGTAGAGTATGGGCCTGAGGACACACTCTTAGCGTGTTGTAAATTCTGTAATGAATGTATTGTAATGTTTTTAAAATTGTATAACTGCCTTAATTTTGTCCTCATGCTCCTAGAACTCTAGTACTTCTTTAGATACCATCAATCACCACATTCTTTTGGAGAGATTGGAAACCCAAATTGGTCTACACGGACAAGTTTAGATCTTATCTGTCGGAAAGATATGTTTGTCTCTGTGGATGGTTTGTCCTCTGACAAATCAACTGTAAATTCTGGTGTTCCTCAAGGTTCCGTTTTAGGACCACTATTGTTTTCACTTTATATTTTACCTCTTGTTGATGTTATTCGGAAACATAGTTAACTTTCACTGCTATGTGGACGACATAGAGCTGTACACTTCGATGAAACGTGGTGAAGCCCCAAAATTGCCCTCCCTGAGAGCCTGTGTTTCAGACATAAGTGGATGGCGGCAAAAGTTTTAATTTTAAGCATCTCTGTTTTGTTAAAAAATTAAAACTTTTGCCGCCATCCACTTCCTTATGTCTGAAACACAGGCTTTCTAGGTACCAAGAAACAAAGAGATCTTCTGTTGAATCTGACAATTAATCTTAATGGTTCTACAGTCATCTCAAATAAAACTGTGAAGGACCTCGGCGTTACTCTGACCCTGATCTCTCTTTTGAAGAACATATCAAGACAGTTTCAAGGACAGCTTTTTTCCATCTACGTAACACTGCAAAAATCAAAAACTTTCTACTTTCTATCCAAAATGATGCAGAAAAATTAATCCATGCTTTTGTCACTTCTAGGTTAGACTACTGCAAGGCTCTACTTTCCGGCTAACCCGGATAAAGCACTAAATAAACTTCAGTTAGTGCTAAACATGGCTGCTAGAATCCTGACTAGAACCAAAACATTTGATCATATTACTCCAGTGCTAGCCTCTCTACACTGGCTTCCTGTCAAAGCAAGGGCTGATTTCAAGGTTTTACTGCTAACCTACAAAGCATTACATGGGCTTTCTCCTACCATCTTTCCGTTTTGGTCCTGCCGTACATACCTATACGTACGCTACAGACACAAGACTCAGGCCTGCCTCCTTTTTTGTCCCTTGAATTTCTAAGCAAACAGCTGGAGGCAGGACTTTCTCCTATGGAGCTCCATTTCTATGGAATGGTCTGCCTACCCATGTGAGACGCAGACTCGGTCTCGACCTTTAAGTCTTTATTGAAGACTCTCTCTCCAGCTCTCTCCACTGGGATTCTCTGCCTCTAACCCTATTACAGGGGCTGAGTCACTGGCTTGCTGGTGCTCTTCCATGCTGTCCCTAGGAGGGGTGCGTCACTTGAGTGGGTTGAGTCACTGACATGATCTTCCTGTCTGGGTTGGCACCCCCCCTTGGATTCGTGCCGTAGGAGAGATATTCGTGGGCTATACTCGGCCTTGTCTCAGGATGGTAAGTTGGTGGTTGGAGATATCCCTCTTGTGGTGTGGGGGCTGTGCTTTGGCAAAGTGGGTGGGGTTATATCCTGCCTGGTTGGCCCTCTCCGCAAGTATCGTCGGATGGGGCCACAGTGTCTCCCAATCCCTCCTGTCTCAGCCTCCAGTGTCTATGCTGCAAAAGTCTATGTGGCTTCTGTTCTATCTGGAGTATTTCTCTTATCCGATGTCTTATCTGATGTCCTTTGTGAATTTAAGTATGCTCCCTCTAATTCTCTTTCTCTCGCTTCCTCTTTCTCTCTTTCCATCTTTCTCAGAGGACCTGAGCCCTAGGACCATGCCTCAGTACAACCCTGCCTGATGACTCCTTGCTGGATCCAGTCCACCTGGTGTTGCTGCTGCTCCAGTTTCAACTGTTCTGCCTGCGACTATGGAACCCTGACCTGTTCACCAGACGTGCTACCTGTCCCAGACCTGCTGTTTTCAACTCTCTCTCTCTACCGCACCTTCTGTCTCTAACTCTGAATGATCGGCTATGAAAACTGACATTTACTCCTGATGTGCTGACCTGTTGCACCCTCTACAACCACTGTGATTATTATTATTTGACCATGCTGGTCATTTGTGAACATTTGAACATCTTGGCCATGTTCTGTTATAATCTCCACCCGGCCACGCAATGCAGGTGTAGAAGCACGGTGGCTAGGAAAAACTCCTAGAAAGGCAGGAACCTAGGAAGAAACCTAGAGAGGAACCAGGCCACCCCTCAGAGCCTGGTTCCTCTCTAGGTTTCTTCCTAGGTTCCTGCCTTTCTAGGGAGTTTTTCCTAGCCACCGTGCTTCTACACCTGCATTGCTTGCTGTTTGGGGTTTTAGGCTGGGTTTCTGTACAGCACTTTGAGATATCAGCTGATGTAGAAAGGTTATTATAAATACATTTGATTGATTGATATAACACCCAAATATACACTATGACATACACATATACACAATAACACACAAATATACACTATAACACACATATATACACTATAACACACATATATACACTATAACACACATATATACACTATAACACACATATATACACTATAACACACATATATACACTATAACACACATATATACACTATAACACACAAATATACACTATGACATACAAATATACACTATGACACACAAATATACACTATAACACACAAATATACACTATAACACACAAATATACACTATAACACATATATACACTATAACATACAAATATACACTATAACACACATATATACACTATAACACACATATATACACTATAACACACAAATATACACTATAACATACAAATATACACTATAACACACAAATATAGTGTAGCACCCTGTATTATCGGCATATTAAACATCATTTAAGAAATATATTACCTTCAACAGAGTCCTCTTGTGATCAAGCCATCAATGTTTTGTGATTATTGGTGTGGTAAAAATGTTAGCTAGCGGGGTTAGCAATTAGCATGTTTGACATTTCAGTGGAAACTCTATCAGCTTTTGGATAAACGACTTGGCAAAAACAACACGTCCCGTATTATCGGCCACCTTACTGTTCAATGACAAGGTATATCCGTTTAATTTTCGTTGAAAAGAGACACCAAACCTCGTATCCAATGTGTTTACAAGGTAGTTGACTAACGCTATCCTTCCGGTAAAAAAGGACTTGCCTGAAATCCGTTAGCTATATTTCAGAGGAAAAACGTTGGATATTGAATTACGTGTGGTGTGTCGCGCAATCAAATTTGACAATATACAGCGTGTCCCACAAAATGTGTTTATACATAACTTTTTTGAAAACTCTCCAAACCTAACTTAACTTACATAAATTGCAATTATAATCCGTTTTCAGCTAGCTGGAAAGGTTTCTTTAGTCACAAAACTTACCGTTATTTTCCAGTCCATTTAAATGTTGAGTTCAAGGTGATTTAACCCTCTAACCGCTAGAGAGTGTCCGATGTTGGGGGAAAATTAGCTAGATACACTGTAACAGACAAAGATACATTGTAACACACAAAGATATAGTATTAACAAACAAATATACACTATAACAAACCTATATACATTAACAAACCTATACACACTCTGTAAAACACACAAATATACACTATAACAAACCTATATACATTATAACACACTCTGTAAAACACACAAATATACACTATAACAAACCTATATACATTATAACACACTCTGTAAAACACACAAATATACACTATAACAAACCTATATACATTATAACACACTCTGTAAAACACAAATATACAAAACAAACCTATACACTATAACACTATAAACAAACTATATACATTATAACACACTCTGTAAAACACACAAATATACACTATAACAAACCTATATACATTATAACACACTCTGTAAAACACACAAATATACACTATAACAAACCTATATACATTATAACACACTCTGTAAAACACACAAATATACACTATAACAAACCTATATACATTATAACACACTCTGTAAAACACACAAATATACACTATAACAAACCTATATACATTATAACACACTCTGTAAAACACACAAATATACACTATAACAAACCTATATACATTATAACACACTCTGTAAAACACACAAATATACACTATAACAAACCTATATACATTATAACACACTCTGTAAAACACACAAATATACACTATAACAAACCTATATACATTATAACACACTCTGTAAAACACACAAATATACACTATAACAAACCTATATACATTATAACACTCTGTAAAACACACAAATATACACTATAACAAACCTATATACATTATAACTCTGTAAAACACACAAACAAACCTATATACTATAACAAAACATTTATAACACACTCTGTAAAACACACAAATATACACTATAACAAACCTATATACATTATAACACACTCTGTAAAACACACAAATATACACTATAACAAACCTATATACATTTATAACACACTCTGTAAAACACACAAATAACACTATAACTCTGTAAAACACACAAATATACACTATAACAAACCTATATACATTATAACACACTCTGTAAAACACACAAATATACACTATAACAAACCTATTGTCATGTTTTGTCATTTATTATCTTGTCTTGTCCCTGTGCTTCCCATTCTATTCGTTTCCCTCTGCTGGTCTTATTAGGTTCTTTCCCCTCTTTCTATCCCTCTCTCCCCCCTCCTCTTCTCACTCTCTCGCTCTCTCTTCTCTCTATCGTTCCGTTTCCTGCTCCCAGCTGTTCCTATTCCCTAATCAATCATTTAGTCTTCCCACTGTTCCTGATCCTTT
>NW_025748230.1:0-38522 GCF_021184085.1 Oncorhynchus gorbuscha | reverse complement strand
AGGCTTTTAATGTCAATATGGAGCACTGAGCGTACCCAAGCTTTTATTGTCAATATGGAGCACTAAGCGTACCTCAAGCTTTTATTGTCAATATGGAGCACTAAGCGTACCCCAAGCTTTTATTGTCAATATGGAGCACTGAGCGTACCCCAAGCTTTTATTGTCAATATGGATCACTGAGCGTACCCCAAGCTTTTATTGTCAATATGGAGCACTAAGCGTACCCCAGGCTTTTAATGTCAATATGGAGCACTGAGCGTACCCCAAGGTTTTATTGTCAATATGGAGCACTAAGCGTACCCCAAGCTTTAATGTCAATATGGAGCACTGAGCGTACCCCAAGCTTTTATTGTCAATATGGAGCACTAAGCGTACCCCAGGCTTTTAATGTCAATATGGAGCACTGAGCGTACCCCAAGCTTTTATTGTCAATATGGAGCACTGAGTGTACCCCAGGCTTTTATTGTCAATATGGAGCACTAAGCGTATTCCAGGCTTTTATTGTCAATATGGAGCACTGAGCGTACCCCAAGCTTTTATTGTCAATATGGAGCACTGAGTGTACCCCAGGCTTTTATTGTCAATATGAAGCACTGAACGTACACCAAGCTTTTATTGTCAATATGGAGCACTAAGCGTACCCCAAGCTTTTATTGTCAATATGGAGCACTGATCGTACCCCAGGCTTTTAATGTCAATATGGAGCTCTAAGCGTACCCCAAGCTTTTAATGTCAATATGGAGCACTAAGCGTACCCCAAGCTTTTATTGTCAATATGGAGCACTAAGCGTACCCCAAGCTTTTATTGTCAATATGGAGCACTGAGCGTACCCCAAGCTTTTAATGTCAATATGGAGCACTGATCGTACCCCAGGCTTTTAATGTCAATATGGAGCACTGAGCGTACCCCAAGCTTTTATTGTCAATATGGAGCACTAAGCGTACCTCAAGCTTTTATTGTCAATATGGAGCATTGCGCACCCCAAGCTTTTATTGTCAATATGGAGCACTGAGCGTATTCCCAAGCTTTTATTGTCAATATGGATCACTGAGCGTACCCCAAGCTTTTTATTGTCAATATGGAGCACTAAGCGTACCCCAGGCTTTTAATGTCAATATGGAGCACTGAGCGTACCCCAAGGTTTTATTGTCAATATGGAGCACTAAGCGTACCCCAAGCTTTTAATGTCAATATGGAGCACTGAGCGTACCCCAAGCTTTTATTGTCAATATGGAGCACTAAGCGTACCCCAGGCTTTTAATGTCAATATGGAGCACTGAGCGTACCCCAAGCTTTTATTGTCAATATGGAGCACTGAGTGTACCCCAGGCTTTTATTGTCAATATGGAGCACTAAGCGTACCCCAGGCTTTTATTGTCAATATGGAGCACTGAGCATACCCCAAGCTTTTATTGTCAATATGGAGCACTGAGTGTACCCCAGGCTTTTATTGTCAATATGGAGCACTAAGCGTACCCCAGGCTTTTATTGTCAATATGGAGCACTGAGCGTACCCCAAGTTTTTATTGTCAATATGGAGCACTGAGCGTACCCCAAGCTTTTATTGTCAATATGGAGCACTGAGTGTACCCCAGGCTTTTATTGTCAATATGGAGCACTAAGCGTACCCCAGGCTTTTAATGTCAATATGGAGCACTAAGCGTACCCCAGGCTTTTAATGTCAATATGGAGCACTAAGCGTACCCCAAGCTTTTATTGTCAATATGGAGCACTAAGCGTACCCCAGGCTTTTAATGCCAAAGCCTTTTACAGTTATTAAAGCTCCTGTCATGCTCATTTAGCTATTTACGACCCGGGGAAACAACGTGGAAGACATGACCACAAAATGTCAAATCCTCAAAACATTCAGCTATAAAACTGCACCGCTGTCGAGCTCAACGCTTATTATGGGATGTATTAGGTTCCGACAGCTGAATATTAGGATATAATGTCAATGATATGGTAGAGAAAGACCCCACTGGCAGATTCAGAACATGAAGAATCATGTTTGTCTTGGTAAAATGTACTTTATAACATAAGGAAGTGAAATGTCATCACCAAGGTGTGTTATCACCTACATCCACACACACACACACCCATGTACACACACACATGTACACACACATGTACACACACACATGCACACGCACATATGCACACACACACACATGTACACACACACACATGTACACACACACACATGCACACACACACACACACACACACACACACACACACACACACACACACACACACACACACACACACACACACACACACACACACACACACACACACACACACACACACACACACACACACACACACACACACACACACGTACACACACATGTACACACACACATGCACACGCACATATGCACACACACACACATGTACACACACACACCCATGTACACACACACATGTACACGCACACATGCACACGCACATATGCACACACACACACATGTACACACACACACATATGCACACACACACACACACACATGTACACACACACACAAACACACCACACACACGCACACACACACACACACACACACACACACACACACACACACACACACACACACACACACACACACACACACACACACACACACACACACACACACACACACACACACACACACACACACACACACACACACACACACCACACACCACATACACATGCACACACACACGCACACACACAAACACACCACACACAACACAACACAACACACACACACGCACACATGCACCCACACACACACACACACACACACACACACACACACACACACACACACACACACACACACACACACACACACACACACACACACACACACACACACACACACACACACACACACACACACACACACACACACACACACACTCCTCCACCTTCTGCCTATCTGTTTTTTTAGGGCGATCCACTGCACAACTGGCACAATAGCTAGTAACCTAATCTCTACCAGCCACAATAAAAACAGAGGCCAATCTCTCGCTACAGAGCCATGTTCCTGGAACTACATTACCTTGGCAACACGGGTCACGACCATAAGGTGCCACATTACCCATTTGGAACTAATTGGAGGGGGAGGGATAAGATTAATGGATATACATCTTGTCATGCTATGGCATTGCAATAGCTGCAAGAATCCCAAACGGCACCCTATTCACTATATAGTGCACTACTTTTAAATGGATCCCTATGGGCCCTGGTCGAAAGTAGTGCACTATAGGCAATTAGGGTGCCATTTGTGAAGCAAGACCACTGTCAATCTGCTATTCCCATTCTATCCAGCTGTTTGGTTGAGGTGGAAGGCTGGAATAAGGGCATTTGTACTACTGTTGTAGAGGAGACTAATACAGCTTGGAGAGAGAACGAGAGAGAGAATGAGAGACAGAACGAGAGAGAGAAGCAGAGAGAGAACGAGAGAGAGAGAACGAGAGAGAGAGAGAACGAGAGAGAGAAAGAACGAGAGAGAGAGAGAACGAGAGAGAAGCAGAGAGAGAACGAGAGAGAGACGAGAGAGAGAGGAGAGAGAGAAGGAGAGAGAGAAGGAGAGAGAACGAGAGCGAGAACGAGAGAGAGAGAGAACGAGAGAGAGAGAACGAGAGAGAACGAGAGAGAGAACGAGAGAGAGAACGAGAGAGAGAGAACGAGAGAGAGAATGAGAGAGAGAACGAGAGAGAGAAAACGAGAGAGAGAGAAGGAGAGAGAGAACGAGAGAGAGAACGAGAGAGAATGAGAGAGAGAACAAGGGAGAGAGGGTCAGTCTTCTATAGACAGGGTTACTGATATACACACAGTTTACTGCAGTCAAAACACCTAGTGGCCTCATGGGTGGAATGTTATGAATATTTTTCTTAATTTTATAAATAATACATTTTTTTTTTTTAAACGTGCCGAAAATACAGTGTTTCTATGTGAAATGGTTATGTTATATTTCAGTCTTCTGTGATGTATATAAAGTGCAATATTGGGATGCAAACTCAAAACTGAATTCCTTTCAACTCTATATCTGACATGGTAAAGATGTCTTTTTTTTTGTTAAGCCCATAACCATGTGTGTGAAGTGTTGGTTTCAAAGTAGACCTGTTTAAAACTACCATGAAACAATCTGTGTGACCCTGATTTATCCCACAGCAGTAAAAGGTTTAAAGGGGATATGGAAGTGGAGGGTTGTTGGAAATTACAAACCTGTCACCACACACACACACACACACACACACACACACACACACACACACACACACACACACACACACACACACACACACACACACACACACACACACACACACACACACACACACACACACACACACACACACACACACACACACACACACACACACACACACACATCCCTCAGTGTGCAAACTGAATCCAATTTGACTGTTTCCTCTAATGCAGGGTTGGAAGTGCCGGACGAGGCACATTTAATTGAATAAAACATTTATTCTTTCTACAAAGAAGCAGAATTGAATAAGCACAAAAGCCTCACAAAGCCCTGATTCAAGGTTTGCTAAATCAAAACAGACATGGACATTTAATTCCATAAACATAGAACAACATTTTACCCTGATCCCTGACTGATCCCTGACTGATCCCTGACTGATCCTTGATTGATCCCTGACTGATCCCTGACTGATCCTTGACTGATCCCTGACTGATCCTTGACCGATCCCTGGCTGATCCTTGACTGATCCCTGTCTGATACTTGACTGATCCGTGACTGATCCCTGACTGATCCTTGACTGATCCCTGTCTGATCCTTGACTGATCCGTGACTGATCCCTGACTGATCATTGACCGATCCCTGACCGATCCCTGACTGATCCCTGACTGATCCGTGACTGATCCTTGACTGATCCCTGACTGATCCCTGAATTGGCTTAAAGGGGAAATGTGGGATTGGTACAGTCATCTTTCTACTTTATTGGTTGTCAAACTCATCCCGATATCCTGTGGTCTTAGATTCCTAGTTCAGCAAACCCTCTACCTCCATGTCTAATAGTTCATTTGAATAAGGTTGAACATGGTCCTTGGGGATGGGATTGACAGTGTGTGTGTGCGTTGTGTGTGTGTGTGTGTTGTGTGTGTGTGTGTCTGTGTGACCATTGATTGGTCCAGAGTTAATCTGATGGGTCTTGTTACGGTTGATTTATGATGCAGGACCAACATCTCTTAAACCACAGCAGCTTAACTCTATTTCTTGCTCTGCATTGTTGGTTAAGGCTTGTAAGTAAGCATTTCACGGTAAGGTTTACACCTGTTGTATTCGACGCATGTGACAATAAAAATTGAATTAATTTGTTAGAAGCCTGTTAAAATGATTCACCATTATTCTCCTGATGTTGTGATTCTCCTGTTATTATGATTCTCCTGTTATTATAATTCTCCTGTTATTATGATTCTCCTGTTATTATGATTCTCCTGTTGTTGTGATTCTCCTGTTATTGTGATTCTCCTGTTATTATGATTCTCCTGTTATTATGATTCTCCTGTTATTATGATTCTCCTGTTGTTGTGATTCTCCTGTTATTATGATTCTCCTGATGTTGTGATTCTCCTGTTATTACGATTCTCCTGTTATTACGATTCTCCTGTTATTACGATTCTCCTGTTATTACGATTCTCCTGTAATTACGATTCTCCTGTTATTACGATTCTCCTGTTATTACGATTCTCCTGTTATTACGATTCTCCTGTTATTACGATTCTCCTGTTATTACGATTCTCCTGTTATTACGATTCTCCTGTTATTACGATTCTCCTGTTATTATGATTCTCCTGTTATTATGATTCTCCTGTTATTACGATTCTCCTGGGGAATATTGATGGAATGTGTCTCCCGACCTGCTATCACTTTACATTTGTCTATGCCACACCTGACCATTTCATTAAAACCAAGCTATAGTCCTGTAATTTGAGAGGTTGAGGGGATGTGCCTGCCTGACTGGGTGATAGGGGGATTGGGACTAGAGTATTTGACACATACATGCACAGAGGATTTAGACAGTCACAGTATCACTCCCTAGTGACCAATAAATTGGCCCTGGGTATAGAAGGACAATTAATTGGACAGAAAGGGCATTAGGCAATCAGGGCAGTGTGTGTGTGTGTGTGTGTGTGTGTGTGTGTGTGTGTGTGTGTGTGTGTGTGTGTGTGTGTGTGTGTGTGTGTGTGTGTGTGTGTGTGTGTGTGTGTGTGTGTGTGTGTGTGTGTGTGTGCGTGCGTGCGTGCGTGTGCGTGCGTGCGTGCGTGCGTGCGTGCGTGCGTGTGTGTGTGTGAAAGGAAACATAAACCATTTTACTTCCTTGGCCTTTACTGATTTAGTGAGGCACCAAACATGTATGAACTATCAAGTGTTCAAGACTTACAGTGCATTCGGAAAGAGTTCAGACCTTCCACATTTTGTTACGTTACAGCCTTATTCTGATTTAATAGTTTTCCCCTTTAACAATCTCCACACAATACCCCATAATGACAAAAGCAAAAACAGTTGTTGTGTTTATCCCTTTACTCAGTACTTTGTTGAAGCACCTTTCACGGCGATTACAGCCTGGAGTCTTCTTGGGTATGATGCTACATGCTCGGCACACCTGTATTTGGGGAGTGTCTCCTGTTCTTCTCTGCTGATCCTCTCAAGCTCTGTCAGGTTGGATGGGGAGCGTCGCTGCACAGCTATTTTCAGGTCTCTCCAGAGATTTTCGATCGGATTCAAGTCCGGGCACTGGCTGGGCCAGTCAAGGACATTCAGAGACTTGTGCCGAAGCCAATCCTGCTTTGTCTTGGCTGTGTGCTTTGGGTCGTTGTCTTGTTGGAAGGTGAACCTTTGCCCCAGTCTGAGGTCCTGAGTACTCTGGAGCAGGTTTATATTGAAGATCTCTCTGTACTTGCTCTGTTCGTCTTTCCCTCGATCCTGACTAGTCTCCCAGTCCCTGCCACAGAAAACATCCCAACGGCATAATGCTGCCACCACCATGCTTCACCGTAGGGATGGAGCCAGGTTTCCCTCCAGTCATGATGCTTGGTATTCAAGCCAAAGAGGTCAATCTTGGTTTCATCAGACCAGAGAATCCTGTTTCTCATGCTCTGAAAGTCCTTTAGGTGTCTTTTGGCAAACTCCAAGCTGGCTGTCATGCCTTTTACTGAGGAGTGGCTTCCGTCTGGCCACTCTACCATAAAGGCCTGATTGGTAGAGTGCTGCAGAGATGGTTGTCCTTCTGGAAGGTTCCCCCATCTTCACAGATGAACTCTGGAGCTCTGTCAGAGTGACCATCGGGTTCTTGGTCACCTCCCTGACCAAGGCCCTTCTCCCCCCGATCGCTCAGTTTGACCGGGCCGCCAGCTCTAGGAAGATTCTTGGTCTTTCCAAACTTCTTCCATTTAACAGTGTAGAAAGTTGTAACGAGTGTGCTGGGAGTCAGGAAGCAAGTTCAGGGAGTGCATAATTTAATAAACAAATGAACAAAACAAGAAACACAAACAGCACACAGACAGGAAACTGAAACAGAAACAATAACGCCTGTGGACGGAACCAAAGGGAATGACAGATATAGGGAAGGTAATCAGGGAGTGATGGAGTCCAGCTGAGTCTCATGACGCGTAACGATGGTGACATGTGTGCGCCATAATGAGCAGCCTGGTGACCTCTAGGCTGGAGAGGGAGCACACATGACAAAAGTACAGGTCTTCATGGGCCCAAAAAGTTGGACCTGTTCCGAAATGGACCAATGGGATTCCAAACAGGACCCTACCTGAATAAATACAGTTCCTCAGAGCAGCCAGATCTAGGAAGAGTCTTGGTGGTTCCAAACTTCTTCCATTTAAGAATGATGGAGCCACTGTGTTCTTGGGGACCTTCAATGCTGCAGACATGTTTTGGTTCCCTTCCCCAGATCTGTGCCACGACACAATCCTGTCTCGGAGCTCTACGGACAATTCCTTCAACCTCATGGCTTGGTTTTTGCTATGACGTGCACTGTCAACTGTGGGACCTTATATAGACAGGTGTGTGCCTTTCCAAATCATATGTTCAATCAATAGAATTTACCACAGGTGGACTCCAATCAAGTTGTAGAAACATCTCAAGGATGATCAATGGAAACAGGATGCAGATGAGCTCAATTTCGAGTCAAAAAGAAAAGTGTCTGAATACTTATGTAAATAAGGTATTTCTGTTTTTTATTTTTAATACACTTGTGAAAATGTCCAAAAACCTGTTTTCGCTTTGTCATTGTGGGCTGTTGTGTGTAGATTGATGAGTGGGGAGAAAACTGTATAATCCATTTTAGAGTAAGGCTGTAATGTAACAAAACGTGGAAGAGGTCAAGGGGTCTGAATACTTTCTGAATATACTGTAAGTCTGTCAATTAACAAGATAGGCTGTTACAACGCTGTTATATGAATTCCCAGGAAGCCAACATAACTGCACTTAACATGACATCTCCCTACGTCACATGACAGAACACCTCAGTTGACGCGGAACAAACGGAGACATAAACACATTTCAATGGGGGCCAGATTGCCCAATCGAGCAGCGGATGGAAACGAGTGCCGCTAAGTGGTTGATTGGGCTGCTGGATGGATGGATGGAATAAAACACCTAAACGGAGGAAGGAGGGTGAGAGAGGGGAGAGATACAGCAACGGGGAAAGAGGAGGGAGAAAGAGAGAGAGACAGGGAGAAAGAGAGAGAGACAGGGAGAAAGAGAGAGAGACAGGGAGAAAGAGAGAGAGACAGGGAGAAAGAGAGAGAGAGACAGGGAGAAAGAGAGAGAGACAGGGAAAAAGAGAGAGAGACAGGGAAAAGGAGAGAGAAACAGGGAGAAAGAGAGAGACAGGGAGAAAGAGAGAGAGACAGGGAGAAAGAGAGAGAGAAAGAGAGAGACAGAGAGAAAGAGAGAGAGAAAGGGGAGAGGCAGGGAGAAAGAGAGAGAAAAAGGGGGTAGACACAGGGAGAAAGCAGGGAGAGATTGAGAGAAAGAGAGAGAAAAAGAGAGAGACAGGGAAAAAGAGAGAGAGACAGGGAGAAAGAGAGAGAGACAGGGAGAAAGAGAGAGAGAGACAGGGAGAAAGAGAGAGACAGGGAGAAAGAGAGAGAGACAGGGAGAAAGAGAGAGAGACAGGGAGAAAGAGAGAGAGACAGGGAGAAAGAGAGAGAGACAGGGAAAAAAGAGAGAGAGACAGGGAAAAAGAGAGAGAAACAGGGAGAAAGAGAGACAGGGAGAAAGAGAGAGAGACAGGGAGAAAGAGAGAGAGAAAGAGAGAGACAGGGAGAAAGAGAGAGAGAAAGGGGGAGAGGCAGGGAGAAAGAGAGAGAGAAAGGGGGTAGACACAGGGAGAAAGCAGGGAGAGATTGAGAGAAAGAGAGAGAAAAAGAGAGAGACAGGGAAAAAGAGAGAGAGACAGGGAGAAAGAGAGAGAGACAGGGAGAAAGAGAGAGAGACAGGGAGAAAGAGAGAGAGACAGGGAGAAAGAGAGAGAGACAGGGAGAAAGAGAGAGAGACAGGGAAAAAGAGAGAGAGACAGGGAGAAAGAGAGAGAGACAGGGAGAAAGAGAGAGAGACAGGGAGAAAGAGAGAGAGACAGGGAGAAAGAGAGAGAGACAGGGAAAAAGAGAGAGAGACAGGGAGAAAGAGAGAGAGACAGGGAGAAAGAGAGAGAGAAAGAGAGAGACAGGGAGAAAGAGAGAGAGAAAGGGGGAGAGGCAGGGAGAAAGAGAGAGAGAAAGGGGGTAGACACAGGGAGAAAGCAGGGAGAGATTGAGAGAAAGAGAGAGAAAAAGAGAGAGAGAAAGGGTGGAGAGACGGGGAGAAAGGAGGGAGAGATTGAGAGAAAGAGAGAGAGAAAGGGTGGAGAGACGGGAAGAAAGGAGGGAGAGATTGAGAGAAAGAGAGAGAGAAAGAGAGAGAGAAAGGGTGGAGAGACGGGGAGAAAGGAGGGAGAGATTGAGAGGAAGAGAGAGAGAAAGGGTGGAGAGACGGGAAGAAAGGAGGGAGAGATTGAGAGAAAGAGAGAGAGAAAGAGAGAGAAAGGGGGAGATACAGGGAGAAAGGAGGGAGAGATTGAGAGATTGAGAGAAAGAAAGAAAGAAAGAGGGAGAGAGAGAGGGAGGGAGGGAGGGAGCTAGAGAGAGAAAATATATAGAGGAGGGGGTGGGAGGTAAAAGAGAGAGATAGTGACAGAATAAATGATGGAGAGAGAGAGAGAAAAAGAGAACAGAACTGCTAATTGTAGTGAAGGAGAGTGGCGGCGGCGTGTGTATTACCACATCTCACTGTTGTCTCTCTCTCTGAGCACTCAGTCTGTATAGGAACAGATGTGTACTAATGTAGATGAATGGGAAGAGGAGGGACACTGACTGACTGACTGACTGGCTGACTGCCTGGCTGGCTGATTGAGAGAGTGATTGAGTGAGTGAGCGGTTGGCTAACTGATGCCAAGTTTCCACTGAGGATTTATCCTGGTGTTTCACCAAATAGGCGCAGACTTTTCTGTTTCCATCTACGCTGGCCGGCACCCGTGTCTCACTGGGCCACGGCTCCGACTGACCTGCTCTAACTAGGAGCCAAGGCCCTGGGTACTTTTCAGCTTCATTTACATAACATGATTGGGAGTCCCATAGGGTGGCGCACAATTGGCCCAGGGTCGTCCAGGTTTGGCCAGTGTAGGCCGTCATTGTAAATAAGAATTTGTTCTTAAACTGACTTGCCTAGTTAAATAAAAGTTAAATATATATATATATATATATATATATATATATATATATATATATATATATATATATATATATATATATATATATATATATATATATATATATATATATATATATATATATATATATATTTTTTAACAACGGCTGACGGTGGGCTTTAACACCATGTCACAAAGAAACAGTCTTGATTGATGCAGACGTTGTTGATTCTGCTCGCCACAAGTCCTTAGTGTCCTGATGGATACACAATTACAATAAATCAAATCAAACTTTATTTGTCACATGTGCCGAATACAACATGTGTAAACCTTACTGTGAATTACTTACTGACAAGCCCTTAACCAACAGTGCAGTTTAAGAAAGAGTTAAGAAAATATTTACCAAATAAACTAAAGTAAAAAATTATAAAACGTAACACAATAAAATAACAACAATGAGGCAATATACAGGGGGTACCGGTACCGAGTCAATGTGCGGGGCTACAGGTTAGTCGAGGTAGGGGTGTAGGTAGAGGTGTAGGTAGGGGTGTAGGTAGGGGTGTAGGTAGGGGTGTAGGTAGGGGTGAAGTGACTATGCATAGTTAATAAACAGCGAGTAGCAGCAGTGTACAAAACAAATTAAGGGGGGGGGGGTGTCAATGTAAATAGTCTGATGGCCAATTGACTAATTGTTCAGCAGTCTTATGGCTTGGGGGTAGAGCCTACATTAACGTAAAACACTGGCGGCCCACTGGTGTGGGGGTAGAGCTTACATTAACGTAAAACACTGGCGGCCCACTGGTGTGGGGGTAGAGCTTACATTAACGTAAAACACTGGCGGCCCACTGGTGTGGGGGGTAGAGCTTACATTAACGTAAAACACTGGCGGCCCACTGGTGTGGGGGTAGAGCTTACATTAACGTAAAACACTGGCGGCCCACTGGTGTGGGGGTAGAGCTTACATTAACGTAAAACACTGGCGGCCCACTGGTGTGGGGGTAGAGCTTACATTAACGTAAAACACTGGCGGCCCACTGGTGTGGGGGTAGAGCTTACATTAACGTAAAACACTGGCGGCCCACTGGTGTGGGGGTAGAGCTTACATTAACGTAAAACACTGGCGGCCCACTGGTGTGGGGGTAGAGCTTACATTAACGTAAAACACTGGCGGCCCACTGGTGTGGGGGTAGAGCTTACATTAACGTAAAACACTGGCGGCCCACTGGTGTGGGGGTAGAGCTTACATTAACGTAAAACACTGGCGGCCCACTGGTGTGGGGGTAGAGCTTACATTAACGTAAAACACTGGCGGCCCACTGGTGTGGGGGTAGAGCTTACATTAACGTAAAACACTGGCGGCCCACTGGTGTGGGGGTAGAGCTTACATTAACGTAAAACACTGGCGGCCCACTGGTGTGGGGGTAGAGCTTACATTAACGTAAAACACTGGCGGCCCACTGGTGTGGGGGTAGAGCTTACATTAACGTAAAACACTGGCGGCCCACTGGTGTGGGGGTAGAGCTTACATTAACGTAAAACACTGGCGGCCCACTGGTGTGGGGGTAGAGCTTACATTAACGTAAAACACTGGCGGCCCACTGGTGTGGGGGTAGAGCTTACATTAATGTAAAACACTGGCGGCCCACTGGTGTGGGGGTAGAGCTTACATTAACGTAAAACACTGGCGGCCCACTGGTGTGGGGGTAAGTCTCAGTGGAAAAGCACCCTGAATGAGTTGGAGAATCTCAATAGCATTTCCCTCACGTCCTCTCTCCTCTCGCCTCACATCCTTCTCAAAACCATTGGATGAGAAAGTCAGAAGTTCCTCCCCTCTGACCTTCTCCTCCAATGGGTTTTGAGAAGGAGGTGAGGAGAGAGGAAAGACCATGCGAGGCGTATGCAGTTGAGATTCTCCCAGTGAGTGAGTGAGTGAGTGAGTGAGTGAGTGAGTGAGTGAGTGAGTGAGTGAGTGAGTGAGTGAGTGAGTGAGTGAGTGAGTGAGTGAGTGAGTGAGTGAGTGAGTGGGTGAGTGAGTGAGTGAGTGAGTGAGTGAGTGAGTGAGTGAGTGAGTGAGTGACAGGTTGGCTGGCTGGCTGGCTGGCTGGCTGGCTGGCTGGCTGGCTGGCTGGCTGGCTGGCTGAATGAATGACTGTCTGTCTGTCTGACTAGCTGATTGGCCAACTTTCTGACTGTCTGGCTGACTGTGTGGATTGCAGGGCTATGATTTGGGCCATTCAGTCATTCTCTGCCTGGCTGAACTCTGTATGCTATTATATCAGGGACCAACACAATGATGTTTTAGACGCTATACTTTAGAGATGTTATGGGAGGGGTGAGGAGGAGGAAGAGGGGGGTGATTCGAAATGATGATGTGATTAAGATGATGATGAGATGCTTATTGCTTTTGTTATGAGGTGAGCAGACATAAACGCCCTGCAAGAACACTTGTATTTACTGTATGGGAACCAACTATAAACATGAGAACCATGCAGTACTGTAGCTCTTTACATGAGCAGGCTTGATGCTTTGACAAACATCACAGAAAGAAAATGAAACATAAAATGACAGACTTTTTAGGCTACAATAGGTTATCTATATTGTTAAATATAAAATGACAGAATATTTTACATTTACATTTAAGTCATTTAGCAGACGCTCTTAGCATGTACACATTGGTTGGGGGGAAAAAGGTGTTATGCATCCCACAAAGCGACTACGCAACACAATACTAAACAATACATGAATTACACTATAACGGTGACAAACGCTGCCCATAAACTGTTAGAGCCTACACGAAGCTGTCCCAACAGCAGTCCCAACATCTTACCACTGCTACACCTGGCTATCAGAAGAGCCTTGTCTGGCACCGAAACTGTTCATTCAGCCTCATTTACTGCCTTTAAAAAAACATATCTGATATGGCTGACATAGCCTAAATACCTCTTATGGATCAGAGCCTTTTTTCAATGTAAATTTCACCTAAAATGACATACCCAAATCTAACTGCCTGTAGCTCAGGACCTGAAGCAAGGATATGCATATTGTTGATACCATTGGAAAGGAAACACTTTGAATTTTGTGGAAATGTGAAATGAGTGTAGGAGAATATAACACATTAGATCTCATAAATATAATACAAAGAAAAAAACATGTGTTTTCTATAATTATTTTGTTCCATCATCTTTGAAATGCAAGAGAAATTTCATGATATCACTTAGGAGTCTAGGCGCAATTTAGATTTCGGCCAGTAGATGGCAGGTATGTATGTGCAAAGGACTGATCCAATGAACCATTGTATTCCTGTTCACAATGTTGTATCAAGTCTGCTCAAATGTGCCCAGAACATACAACAATTATATGGTAATAAGACATTTAAGTGTACAACTCCCAGGAACGTCATAAATTATGCATAATTAGCTTCCCTACAGTAAAGACACTAACCTTCACACATCTAGATGGGGGGTGGCAGACACAGCAGGGGTTCAAACTGTAGAACCCAGCTCCTACATTTTAATATAAAAATGGATTTTATCAAACAAAACTATGCTACATTTTATCTCTGGGACCCTCAGGATGACAAATCAGAGCAAGATTACTGAATGTAAGTACATCATTTACCTTCAGAGGTGAATGTATCAAACCAGTTGTCTTGATACATTTCTTGTTGTTGTGCACTCTCCTCAAACAATAACATGATATTTTTTTCACTGTAATAGCTACTGTAAATTGGACAGTGCAGTTAGATTAACAAGACTTTAAGCTTTCTACCCATATAAGACATGTCTATGTCCAGGGAAATGTTCTTGTTACTTACAACCTCATGCTAATCACATTAGCTCAACCTTCCCACAGGGGGGACACCGATCCCGTAGAGGTTTTAATAAAGCTGCATACAAACATGGTCTCTTTTTTGCTTTCTTGAGTAAGGCAGCTCCAAAATGCAGGTGTTTCAGCCTATTTATTTAACCATTATTTAACTAGGCAAGTCAGTTAAGAACAATATATATATTGTTTACCTTTATTTAACTACTCAATTAAGAACAAATTGTTTAACAATGACGGCTTACCACGGCCAAACCCTCCCCTAACCCGGACAACTGTGCACCACCCTATGGAACACCCGATCACAGCTGGTTGTGAGATGGCACTGAGATGCAGTGCCTTATACCACTGTGCCACAGGGGAGCCAGTTGTTGCTACCGGCTGCAATTAAGAATGATGAAAATACTTAGTTCATGAATTTGAATAACATCTCACTCACATATATAGTAACAGCAGGCCAAGGTAGGAGAGTCAGACACACACACATGCAACAACATCACTCACACTTACTTCCGATATTGGAGTTGTTGGTTCTGTGAGTCGTGCGGATTGGGACACCAGCATCCTCTTCCTGAATCCTCCTCGCGGTGGCTGCAGAAGCTGGGGTCCTTGGGATATGTTGCCTACTGATGGGTTTGGATTTCTAAGAGACATAAGGGGTGACATAGTGTAGGGTCGACACCAGAAGTTAATGGTTATCTGTAGGAGGAATGCATATGGTTAATGTAATAAAGTGCTCATTAACAGTAACGTTGGGCCCAAGGTTGTAAAACAGGGGAAGGCAGTCCACCAACATGTCCCACACTGACCTGATTGCAGCTAGCTTATCTCTCTGCCGCCAAGCTGGTCTTGTCTCTCGGTTATCGAAGCGGATAATCCTGGAAATAATGTGGATGTTTTCCAGAGACATTGTTGTACAGAAAAGTTCTCAGCCAGTTTCTGCATCCCACAGCAATTCTGTAGATTCCCCAAAGTACGTGTGTAAATGAGTTTGGTCCATCTCCTTCCACCTCTCTCCAAAAACACACCTTCCCTCCAAGTTAGTGCAGTCCAGAATGATTTTCTGGATGGTGTCTGGGATGAACAGTTAAAAAAAAAGACTTTATGTTCTGCACATGAGTAACATGAGTAACCGCCATCCGCATCGGCCCTGGTTGCATCCTTCACATTGGCAGCCATGTTGGGTGGCTCATTCCCTGGTTGCATCCTTCACATTGGCAGCCATGTTGGGTGGCTCATTCCCTGGTTGCATCCTTCACATTGGCAGCCATGTTGGGTGGCTCATTCCCTGGTTGCATCCTTCACATTGGCAGCCATGTTGGGTGGCTCATTCCCTGGTTGCATCCTTCACATTGGCAGCCATGTTGGGTGGCTCATTCCCTGGTTGCATCCTTCATATTAGCAGCCATGTTGGGTGGCTCATTCCCTGGTTGCATCCTTCATATTGGCAGCCATGTTGGGTGGCTTATTCCTGGGACAATTTCAAAATGCTTTGACATCCATATTTCTCCTCGTGCAAGATGCTGAGCACTAGGTTGCTGATAGGCTGGTCCTGGGGCTGGCTGAGGGTCAATATCATCCTCTTCTTCCAACTCACTGTCAGAGTCCGAATTGACAGAGACATCATTGAATATCTATTTGGAAAATTCTTCATCTTCCAAAGTGGAAGACGCTCCTTCCACACCAGCTTCTCTCTCTGAAGACGCTCCTTCCACACCAGCTTCTCTCTCTGAAGATGCTCCTTCCACACTAGCTTCTCTCTCTGAAGACGCTCCTTCCACACCAGCTTCTCTCTCTGAAGACGCTCCTTCCACACCAGCTTCTCTCTCTGAAGACGCTCCTTCCACACCAGCTTCTCTCTCTGAAGACGCTCCTTCCACACTAGCTTCTCTCTCTGAAGATGCTCCTTCCACACTAGCTTCTCTCTCTGAAGACGCTCCTTCCACACCAGCTTCTCTCTCTGAAGACGCTCCTTCCACACCAGCTTCTCTCTCTGAAGACGCTCCTTCCACACCAGCTTCTCTCTCTGAAGACGCTCCTTCCACACCAGCTTCTCTCTCTGAAGATGCTCCTTCCACACTAGCTTCTCTCTCTGAAGACGCTCCTTCCACACCAGCTTCTCTCTCTGAAGACGCTCCTTCCACACCAGCTTCTCTCTCTGAAGACGCTCCTTCCACACTAGCTTCTCTCTCTGCAAAAATGATTTCTAAGGCCCTCTGAGCAGAGATTGAGGAGCCACACATGCAAAGCTATTTATTTGTTGTGTCCCTCCCCCAATATGCACCTGGCTGGGGTAGTGTGTGGGGAAATGTATCTGTAATGGTCTTGTGTGTAGCTGGTGTAGAGAGTCAGGCGCAGGACAGCAGATATGAGTAATACAACATACTTTACTCAAAAAGACAAATATACAAAGTAACATCACGAGCTCACAAAGACAGACCGAATTACAATAAACAATCACTCACAAACACAACATGGGGAACAAAGGGTTAAATAATAAACAAGTCATTGGTTGAGTGAAGCCAGGTGTAAGACAAAGACAGAACAAATAGAAAATGAAAAGTGGATCGGCGGTGGCTCGAAAGCCGGTGACGTGGACCGCCGAACAAGGAGAGGGACCGACTTCGACGGAAGTCGTGACAGTATCGAAATAATGTATTATAATAACATTGTGCAGGTTTCCGCAAAACTTTGTATAGTTTCACACACTCCAAAGGGTCAAGGGTGTGAGAAAAGTGGGAGACAGGCAGACAGGCAGGGATACAGACAGGTTCTTGGTGCTATGTTGAAACAGCAGGCCCAGGGAGGAGAAAGACAGAGTGAAGTCATTTTTACTTGTTTTCACCTACATACACACTTTTCCATACTTTTATTTCCACCAGGTCCAGTGGACCCAAACACCACATACAGTGGGGCAAAAAAGTATTTAGTCAGCCACAAATTGTGCAAGTTCTCCTGCATAAAAAGATGAGAGAGGCCTGTAATTTTCATCATAGGTACACTTCAACTATGACAAACAAAATGAGAAGAAAAAAAATCCAGAAAATCACATTGTAGGATTTTATCCTCTAAGGGATTGTGCACAGTTTTTGGCCAAACTTTGGGGGAAGACATCTAAACCAGATGAGTTCCAAACAGTTCATATTGCAGGATATGCTGCCACTACACCTGCTGCACCTGATGCTCGAGAGCTGGTGGGAGGTTGACACCTCACGCCCTGTTGTAAATTAAAGGAGAGAAGATCATGAGTCTCCCTCTCCAAATTCAGGGATTAAGAATGAACATGTCAGACCAGAGAGGCTTGTAGCTGCAGCTCATGTCCGATGTGGTTTGAACTCTGAAATCTCAACACGAGGTAGAGACGATGTAGTCACCTCCCGAACAATCACTGGTATGGCTGATTAGCTATCATGAGTAAAGTATCTAGAAAAGCAAATTTAAGTGGGACCATTCTACTACTCTTTTCAAACCATCATATTCTGCTACTCTCATCCCCCCACTGGGAACCATTGACACGGCTGGCTAGCCTATCTTCAAAGAATCATCTCCCAGAGCGAATGGAAGAATAACAGTAGAAGAGATGGGTGGGGACTCCTTTTGGAAAATCAGAGCCTGACAAGCATGCAGCACAATGGCACAACCCCCTTTCCAAGAAGGCCTGGTTCGGACAGAAAAACACCAAGAACCAGGACATTTACAGGTTCTTACTCAGCACTGTCAACACTTTGTATTCAACACTTTTATAAGCCCTAAAATGTGTGTTCTTCATATTTCCACTCAGCGCTACAACAAGCACTGCAGCAGTAATCAATGAGTAGGAATGTGTATATATAGACTTGCGTTGTTGTTATTGTTAGCGGCTTGGGTCTTTTTTAATATCAAGGAATATTTCACTTTCTCTGTTCATAGGAGTAACAACATGAATTTGTGCATGAGGCAGAAATAATATTGTGCGACTGGAGTTTTGCCATCAGCTGGAAGACTGTGTTCCTTTTCGGTCAGTGTTAGTGGAGGAAAGGGAGAGCTGAGGCTGACCCCCAGTCTGCTGCTCTCTCCCTCCGCTATAAGACTGACCCTCAGTATGCTGCTCTCTCCCTCCACTGAGACTGACCCTCAGTCTGCTGCTCTCTCCCTCCTCTGAGACACCCTCAGTCTGCTGCTCTCTCCCGCCGTTGAGACTGACCCTCAGTCTGCTGCTCTCTCCCTCCGCTGAGACACCCTCAGTCTGCTGCTCTCTCCCTCCGCTGAGACTGACCCTCAGTATTCTGCTATCTCCCTCCACTGAGACTGACCCTCAGTCTGCTGCTCTCTCCTCCACTGAGACTGACCCTCAGTCTGCTGCTCTCTCCCTCCGCTGAGACTGACCCTCAGTCTGCTGCTCTCTCCCTCCGCTGAGACTGACCCTCAGTCTGCTGCTCTCTCCCTCCTCTGAGACTGACCCTCAGTCTGCTGCTCTCTCCCTCTGCTGAGACACCCTCAGTCTGCTGCTCTCTCCCTCCTCTGAGACACCCTCAGTCTGCTGCTCTCTCCTCCACTGAGACACCCTCAGTCTGCTGCTCTCTCCCTCCGCTGAGACACCCTCAGTCTGCTGCTCTCTCCCTCCTCCGAGACACCCTCAGTCTGCTGCTCTCTCCCTCCTCCGAGACACCCTCAGTCTGCTGCTCTCTCCCTCCTCCGAGACACCCTCAGTCTGCTGCTCTCTCCTCCGCTGAGACACCCTCAGTCTGCTGCTCTCTCCCTCCGCTGAGACACCCTCAGTCTGCTGCTCTCCCCTCCTCTGAGACACCCTCAGTCTGCTGCTCTCTCCCTCCGCTGAGACACCCTCAGTCTGCTGCTCTCTCCCTCCTCTGAGACACCCTCAGTCTGCTGCTCTCTCCCTCCGCTGAGACACCCTCAGTCTGCTGCTCTCTCCCTCCTCTGAGACACCCTCAGTCTGCTGCTCTCTCCCTCCGCTGAGACACCCTCAGTCTGCTGCTCTCTCCCTCCTCTGAGACACCCTCAGTCTGCTGCTCTCTCCCTCCTCTGAAACACCCTCAGTCTGCTGCTCTCTCCCTCCTCTGAGACACCCTCAGTCTGCTGCTCTCTCCCTCCTCTGAGACATCCTCAGTCTGCTGCTCTCTCCCTCCTCTGAGACACCCTCAGTCTGCTGCTCTCTCCCTCCTCTGAGACACCCTCAGTCTGCTGCTCTCTCCCTCCTCTGAGACACCCTCAGTCTGCTGCTCTCTCCCTCCTCTGAGACACCCTCAGTCTGCTGCTCTCTCCCTCCTCTGAGACACCCTCAGTCTGCTGCTCTCTCCCTCCTCTGAGACACCCTCAGTCTGCTGCTCTCTCCCTCCTCTGAGACACCCTCAGTCTGCTGCTCTCTCCCTCCTCTGAGACACCCTCAGTCTGCTGCTCTCTCCCTCCTCTGAGACACCCTCAGTCTGCTGCTCTCTCCCTCCTCTGAGACACCCTCAGTCTGCTGTTCTCTCCCTCCTCTGAGACACCCTCAGTCTGCTGCTCTCTCCCTCCTCTGAGACACCCTCAGTCTGCTGCTCTCTCCCTCCTCCGAGACACCCTCAGTCTGCTGCTCTCTCCCTCCTCTGAGACACCCTCAGTCTGCTGCTCTCTCCCTCCTCAGAGACACCCTCAGTCTGCTGCTCTCTCCCTCCTCTGAGACACCCTCAGTCTGCTGCTCTCTCCCTCCTCTGAGACACCCTCAGTCTGCTGCTCTCTCCCTCCTCTGAGACACTCTCAGTCTGCTGCTCTCTCCCTCCGCTGAGACTGACCCCCAGTCTGCTGCTCTCTCCCCCTGCTGAGACACCCTCAGTCTGCTGCTCTCTCCCTCCTCTGAGACACCCTCAGTCTGCTGCTCTCTCCCTCCCCTGAGACACCCTCAGTCTGCTGCTCTTTCCCTCCTCTGAGACACCCTCAGTCTGCTGCTCTCCCCCTCCTCTGAGACACCCTCAGTCTGCTGCTCTCCCCCTCCTCTGAGACACCCTCAGTCTGCTGCTCTCTCCCTCCTCTGGGACACCCTCAGTCTGCTGCTCTCTCCCTCCTCCGAGACACCCTCAGTCTGCTGCTCTCTCCCTCCTCTGAGACACCCTCAGTCTGCTGCTCTCTCCCTCCTCTGAGACACCCTCAGTCTGCTGCTCTCTCCCTCCTCTGAGACACCCTCAGTCTGCTGCTCTCTCCCTCCTCTGAGACACCCTCAGTCTGCTGCTCTCTCCCTCCGCTGAGACTGACCCCCAGTCTGCTGCTCTCTCCCTCCTCTGAGACACCCTCAGTCTGCTGCTCTCTCCCTCCTCTGAGACACCCTCAGTCTGCTGCTCTCTCCTCCTCTGAGACACCCTCAGTCTGCTGCTCTCTCCCTCCTCTGAGACACCCTCAGTCTGCTGCTCTCTCCCTCCTCTGAGACACCCTCAGTCTGCTGCTCTCTCCCTCCTCTGAGACACCCTCAGTCTGCTGCTCTCTCCCTCCTCTGAGACACCCTCAGTCTGCTGCTCTCTCCCTCCTCTGAGACACCCTCAGTCTGCTGCTCTCTCTCTCCTCTGAGACACCCTCAGTCTGCTGCTCTCTCCCTCCTCTGAGACACCCTCAGTCTGCTGCTCTCTCCCTCCGCTGAGACTGACCCCCAGTCTGCTGCTCTCTCCCCCCGCTGAGACACCCTCAGTCTGCTGCTCTCTCCCTCCTCTGAGACACCCTCAGTCTGCTGCTCTCTCCCTCCCCTGAGACACCCTCAGTCTGCTGCTCTTTCCCTCCTCTGAGACACCCTCAGTCTGCTGCTCTCCCCCTCCTCTGAGACACCCTCAGTCTGCTGCTCTCCCCCTCCTCTGAGACACCCTCAGTCTGCTGCTCTCCCCCTCCTCTGAGACACCCTCAGTCTGCTGCTCTCTCCCTCCTCTGAGACACCCTCAGTCTGCTGCTCTCTCCCTCCTCTGAGACACCCTCAGTCTGCTGCTCTCTCCCTCCTCTGAGACACCCTCAGTCTGCTGCTCTCTCCCTCCTCTGAGACACCCTCAGTCTGCTGCTCTCTCCCTCCTCTGAGACACCCTCAGTCTGCTGCTCTCTCCCTCCTCTGAGACACCCTCAGTCTGCTGCTCTCTCCCTCCGCTGAGACTGACCCCCAGTCTGCTGCTCTTTCCCTCCTCTGAGACACCCTCAGTCTGCTGCTCTCTCCCTCCTCTGAGACACCCTCAGTCTGCTGCTCTCTCCCTCCTCTGAGACACCCTCAGTCTGCTGCTCTCTCCCTCCTCTGAGACACCCTCAGTCTGCTGCTCTCTCCCTCCTCTGAGACACCCTCAGTCTGCTGCTCTCTCCCTCCTCTGAGACACCCTCAGTCTGCTGCTCTCTCCCTCCTCTGAGACACCCTCAGTCTGCTGCTCTCTCCCTCCGCTGAGACACCCTCAGTCTGCTGCTCTCTCCCTCCACTGAGACACCCTCAGTCTGCTGCTCTCTCCCTCCTCTGAGACACCCTCAGTCTGCTGCTCTCTCTCCCTCCGCTGAGACACCCTCAGTCTGCTGCTCTCTCCCTCCACTGAGACACCCTCAGTCTGCTGCTCTCTCCCTCCTCTGAGACACCCTCAGTCTGCTGCTCTCTCCCTCCTCTGAGACACCCTCAGTCTGCTGCTCTCTCCCTCCTCTGAGACACCCTCAGGCTGCTGCTCTCTCCCTCCTCTGAGACACCCTCAGTCTGCTGCTCTCTCCCTCCTCTGAGACACCCTCAGTCTGCTGCTCTCTCCCTCCGCTGAGACACCCTCAGTCTGCTGCTCTCTCCCTCCTCTGAGACACCCTCAGTCTGCTGCTCTCTCCCTCCTCTGAGACACCCTCAGTCTGCTGCTCTCTCCCTCCACTGAGACACCCTCAGTCTGCTGCTCTCTCCCTCCTCTGAGACACCCTCAGTCTGCTGCTCTCTCCCTCCTCTGAGACACCCTCAGTCTGCTGCTCTCTCCCTCCTCTGAGACACCCTCAGTCTGCTGCTCTCTCTCTCCTCTGAGACACCCTCAGTCTGCTGCTCTCTCCCTCCTCTGAGACACCCTCAGTCTGCTGCTCTCTCCCTCCGCTGAGACTGACCCCCAGTCTGCTGCTCTCTCCCCCCGCTGAGACACCCTCAGTCTGCTGCTCTCTCCCTCCTCTGAGACACCCTCAGTCTGCTGCTCTCTCCCTCCCCTGAGACACCCTCAGTCTGCTGCTCTTTCCCTCCTCTGAGACACCCTCAGTCTGCTGCTCTCCCCTCCTCTGAGACACCCTCAGTCTGCTGCTCTCCCCTCCTCTGAGACACCCTCAGTCTGCTGCTCTCCCCTCCTCTGAGACACCCTCAGTCTGCTGCTCTCTCCCTCCTCTGAGACACCCTCAGTCTGCTGCTCTCTCCCTCCTCTGAGACACCCTCAGTCTGCTGCTCTCTCCCTCCTCTGAGACACCCTCAGTCTGCTGCTCTCTCCCTCCTCTGAGACACCCTCAGTCTGCTGCTCTCCCCTCCTCTGAGACACCCTCAGTCTGCTGCTCTCTCCCTCCGCTGAGACTGACCCCCAGTCTGCTGCTCTTTCCCTCCTCTGAGACACCCTCAGTCTGCTGCTCTCTCCCTCCTCTGAGACACCCTCAGTCTGCTGCTCTCTCCCTCCTCTGAGACACCCTCAGTCTGCTGCTCTCTCCCTCCTCTGAGACACCCTCAGTCTGCTGCTCTCTCCCTCCTCTGAGACACCCTCAGTCTGCTGCTCTCTCCCTCCTCTGAGACACCCTCAGTCTGCTGCTCTCTCCCTCCTCTGAGACACCCTCAGTCTGCTGCTCTCTCCCTCCGCTGAGACACCCTCAGTCTGCTGCTCTCTCCCTCCACTGAGACACCCTCAGTCTGCTGCTCTCTCCCTCCTCTGAGACACCCTCAGTCTGCTGCTCTCTCCCTCCGCTGAGACACCCTCAGTCTGCTGCTCTCTCCCTCCACTGAGACACCCTCAGTCTGCTGCTCTCTCCCTCCTCTGAGACACCCTCAGTCTGCTGCTCTCTCCCTCCTCTGAGACACCCTCAGTCTGCTGCTCTCTCCTCCTCTGAGACACCCTCAGTCTGCTGCTCTCTCCCTCCTCTGAGACACCCTCAGTCTGCTGCTCTCTCCCTCCTCTGAGACACCCTCAGTCTGCTGCTCTCTCCCTCCGCTGAGACACCCTCAGTCTGCTGCTCTCTCCCTCCTCTGAGACACCCTCAGTCTGCTGCTCTCTCCCTCCTCTGAGACACCCTCAGTCTGCTGCTCTCTCCCTCCACTGAGACACCCTCAGTCTGCTGCTCTCTCCCTCCTCTGAGACACCCTCAGTCTGCTGCTCTCCCCCTCCTCTGAGACACCCTCAGTCTGCTGCTCTCTCCCTCCTCTGAGACACCCTCAATCTGCTGCTCTCTCCCTCCTCTGAGACACCCTCAGTCTGCTGCTCTCTCCCTCCTCTGAGACACCCTCAGTCTGCTGCTCTCTCCCTCCACTGAGACACCCTCAGTCTGCTGCTCTCTCCCTCCTCTGAGACACCCTCAGTCTGCTGCTCTCCCCCTCCTCTGAGACACCCTCAGTCTGCTGCTCTCTCCCTCCTCTGAGACACCCTCAATCTGCTGCTCTCTCCCTCCTCTGAGACACCCTCAGTCTGCTGCTCTCTCCCTCCTCTGAGACTGACCATCAGATGCAGATACCATCAGCCCAGTAAAATAAAAAGCTAATTATTTAAATGTTTGCTCACTCAGCTGTGCCTCACAAGTAATACAACAATGGATCTATTACCGGTGTGATCATATAGCCTATCTCATATTTTGAAATATAATTTTAAAAAATGTTCCGAAAAACAAGGTAAATTCAAGCAAAGCCAGTATGCAGTGATAATGTATTGAGCATCTAGCTTACTGCACAACCCTCACTGCTACAGTACTGTTTTTAATTGGTTCATGTTGCATAGGCATACATTTCTTAAGTCAAGTTAATAAAAAATCAGAGTGGTAAATCTCAGCATTTTGACTCCAAAAGTGATCTTGACCCAGAAAAGGTTGGTGACCACTGATCTAACATTATTGTTGGTTGGGATGTGTATTTCCCTGAGGGCCACCAGGGGGAGTCATACATACAGCTGATCTCTAGTACAACACCACTACATTTCTGATGAACACCATAGTTACAGTAACTAACACATACAGTATGTCAACTGTTATAATAAGCATATTACTGTTGACTATGAAAATGATTGCTTCTGTAATAGTTTGTCAGTTTGTGACTGGGTCAGGTTGTATGAGGCCACTCTGTAACCGACAGACACAGTCAATTCCTGATGAACAAGTCAACAAAAATGAGGTCAACTAATAATTAAGAGGCTACGTTTTGGCTGTATTCAAATAGTCTACGTTTCTCCAGAAGTGTGCACGCATTCCCTCCCCTTCGTGGACTTTATTCTTATATTAGTAATACCACACTCCATACTCCATTAGAACTTCCAAAATAACTAGGACAAATAAGGAAGTTGATATGTTTAAAGTTGTATTCAGTATTGTGGCGCCCTGAGGGGTAGACACCAATCACCCTCACCAGCGCCATAAACCATGTAGTCAGCCTGGAATTTATTCAACGTGTGTTGCCAGGACAACAACCTCTCTCTTAAAGTGATCGAGACAAAGGAGATGATTATGGACTACAGGAAAAGGAGGACCGAGCACGTCCCCATTCTCATCGACAGGGCTGTAGTGGAGCAGGTTGCGAGCTTCAAGTTCCTTAGTGTCCACATCACCAACGAACTAACATGGTCCAAACACACTAAGACAGTCGTGAAGAGGGCACGACAAAACCTATTCCCCTCAGGAGACTGAAAAGATTTGGCATGGGTCCTCAGATCCTCAAAAGGTTCTACAGATGCACAATCGAGAGCATGGAAGCACTGGTTGCATCACTGCCTGGTATGGCAACTGCTCGGCCTCCAACCGCAAGGCACTACATCCCCCTCCTCTCCCCTGTAACTATTCCCCAGGTCGTTGCTGCAAATGAGAACTTGTTCTCAGTCAACTTACCTGGTAAAATAGCGGATAAATACATCACTGGGGCCAAGCTTCCTGCCATCCAAGACTTCTATACCAGGCGGTGTCAGAGGAAGGCCCTAAATATTGTCAAAGACTCCAGCCACCTGTTGTATTCAGCGCATGTGACAAATACAATTTGATTTGATTTGAATGCGCCCACTGGCTTGCAAGTGATCACAGCTGACCTCCATAGACTAGATAAGGATGTCTCTAGCCACCCAAAACAGCCACCACACTTATCAGCTGGTAATGAGAGATCAAGTGATCACAGCTGACCTCCATAGACTAGATAAGGATGTCTCTAGCCACCCAAAACAGCCACCACACTTATCAGCTGGTAGTGAGAGATCAAGTGATTACAGCTGACCTCCATAGACTAGATAAGGATGTCTCTAGCCACCCAAAACAGCCACCACACTTATCAGCTGGTGGTTTTCCCTCACTCAGCGGAATAGAGTGAGAGATCATGTGGCCATAAAAGTAGACAAAGAAGAAATGGACTACTTTAAAATGGAGAAAGCCCTCAATGGTGCTGTCACAGAAGACATCATGGAGCATATGCAAAGAAGGGCCCTCTGTCTACCTCTATTGTTTTCCCCTCACTCGGGGGCAAGCACTGAGAGACAGAAATGGTGCCGCCAATTGGCGGTGGTCTCTAAAAGAGATGCCGGTTCAAATGTAGGTAAAACTGTCCGGTAAGAGGACAGATAATGACCAGTAGAACATACGTTTATTGCCACGCTCCAGACAGACACACACACACGTGGTAGTAGAAGAAGTATTGATGCATTGTGAATGGTGATAGTGGATTGATGGCAGCATTCGCGTGAAACTGAAAGCGCGAACCACTGCTTTTAATCAGGGCAAGGTGTCTGGCAACATGACTGAATACAAACAGTGCAGCTATTCCCTCCGTAAGGCTATCAAACAAGCTAAGCGTCAGTACAGAGACAAAGTGGAATCTCAATTCAATGGCTCAGACACAAGAGGCATGTGGCAGGGTCTACAGTCAATCACGGACTACAAGATGAAATCCAGCCCAGTCACGGACCAGGATGTCTTGCTCCCAGGCAGACTAAATAACTTTTTTGCCCGCTTTGAGGACAATACAGTGCCACTGACACGGCCTGCAACGGAAACATGCAGTCTCTCCTTCACTGCAGCCGAGGTGAGTAAGACATTTAAACGTGTTAACCCTCGCAAGGCTGCAGGCCCAGACGGCATCCCCAGCCGCGCCCTCCGAGCATGCGCAGACCAGCTGGCCGGTGTGTTTACGGACATATTCAATCAATCCCTATACCAGTCTGCTGTTCCCACATGCTTCAAGAGGGCCACCATTGTTCCTGTTCCCAAGAAAGCTAAGGTAACTGAGCTAAACGACTACCGCCCCGTAGCACTCACTTCCGTCATCATGAAGTGCTTTGAGAGACTAGTCAAGGACCATATCACCTCCACCCTACCTGACACCCTAGACCCACTCCAATTTGCTTACCGCCCAAATAGGTCCACAGACGATGCAATCTCAACCACACTGCACACTGCCCTAACCCACCTGGACAAGAGGAATACCTATGTGAGAATGCTGTTCATCGACTACAGCTCGGCATTCAACACCATAGTACCCTCCAAGCTCGTCATCAAGCTCGAGACCCTGGGTCTCGACCCCGCCCTGTGCAACTGGGTACTGGACTTCCTGACGGGCCGCCCCCAGGTGGTGAGGGTAGGCAACAACATCTCCTCCCCGCTGATCCTCAACACGGGGCCCCACAAGGGTGCGTTCTGAGCCCTCTCCTGTACTCCCTGTTCACCCACGACTGCGTGGCCACGCACGCCTCCAACTCAATCATCAAGTTTGCGGACGACACAACAGTGGTAGGCTTGATTACCAACAACGACGAGACGGCCTACAGGGAGGAGGTGAGGGCCCTTGGAGTGTGGTGTCAGGAAAATAACCTCACACTCAACGTCAACAAAACTAAGGAGATGATTGTGGACTTCAGGAAACAGCAGAGGGAACACCCCCTATCCACATCGATGGAACAGTAGTGGAGAGGGTAGCTAGTTTTAAGTTCCTCGGCATACACATCACAGACAAACTGAATTGGTCCACTCACACTGACAGCGTCGTGAAGAAGGCGCAGCAGCGCCTATTCAACCTCAGGAGGCTGAAAAATTCGGCTTGTCACCAAAAGCACTCACAAACTTCTACAGATGCACAATCGAGAGCATCCTGGCGGGCTGTATCACCGCCTGGTACGGCAACTGCTCCGCCCTCAACCGTAAGGCTCTCCAGAGGGTAGTGAGGACTGCACAACGCATCACCGGGGGCAAACTACCTGCCCTCCACGACACCTACACCACCCGTTGTTACAGGAAGGCCATAAAGATCATCAAGGACATCAACCACCCGAACCACTGCCTGTTCACCCCGCTATCATCCAGAAGGCGAGGTCAGTACAGGTGCATCAAAGCTGGGACCGAGAGACTGAAAAACAGCTTCTATCTCAAGGCCATCAGACTGTTAAATAGCCACCACTAACATTGAGTGGCTGCTGCCAACACACTGTCATTGACACTGACCCAACTCCAGCCATTTTAATAATGGGAATTGATGGAAATGATGTAAATATATCACTAGCCACTTTAAACAATGCTACCTTATATAATGTTACTTACCCTACATTATTCATCTCATATGCATATGTATATACTGTACTCTACAACATCGACTGCATCCTTATGTAACACATGTATCACTAGCCACTTTAACTATGCCACTTTGTTTACTTTGTCTACACACTCATCTCATATGTATATACTGTACTCGATACCATCTACTGTATGCTGCTCTGTACCATCACTCATTCATATATCCTTATGTACATGTTCCTTATCCCCTTACACTGTGTATAAGACAGTAGTTTTTTTTGGAATTGTTAGTTAGATTACTTGTTGGTTATCACTGCATTGTCGGAACTAGAAGCACAAGCATTTCGCTACACTCGCATTAACATCTGCTAACCATGTGTATGTGACAAATAAAATTTGATTTGATTTGATTTGATTTCTACAAGAGAAGACAAGAGAACACTAGTCTAGCGTAGTACACTACACAGGGCCAACTAGAATAGACAACGGTGGTAGGTTAGCACGCTAGGCTAGTAGGCCACAAGCTGTGGATTGGTATAGCAAGTAGCAGCTATCCTAGAGCTAGCATGCAATGTGGCTAGGTCAACAATAACAAGGTCATGGGGGTAGCCATCTTGAGTTATGCAATATACAAACATGACGGCCAACTTAAGTCATATGTTAACATTGGGTCAAGGCTGTCGTGTCTGGTCTGAATACTGAAACATGTAAAAGCGAAGACCCCTGACCAACCAAAGTCCACTTTCATGGTTATCCACGCACTATCACACGACAGTGATGTTTGGGAAAGTCTAGGAAGATGCCCGACCATGCAGGAAACGTCCAGTTGGTAAATTGGCGTGGAATGCAGGACTTTACAGAGATGTCCTCAACCTGCACTCTTAGAGACCACTGAGGGTTCCGAGAAGGAGTTGGGGTTCTCCTACCCCAGATAGGGTCTTTGATTAGCTGACCACGGTTGGTTCACTCTGGTCAGGACAGGAGACTTGCCCAGGCAGTGTTCTAGAAGCAGAGGTGTGAACATGTGGGGGGCAGAGTGACTGGTAAACAATGGTGAGCCCATCCCCAGAGTACCTCAGCTCTCTGCAGGGAAATAAAGTCAGGCAGAGTTGAGAGTCTGGGTAACTATGGTGAGCCCATCCCCAGAGTACCTCAGCTCTCTGCAGGGAAATAAAGTCAGGCAGAGTTGAGAGTCTGGGTAACTATGGTGAGCCCATCCCCAGAGTACCTCAGCTCTCTGCAGGGAAATAAAGTCAGGCAGAGTTGAGAGTCTGGGTGACTATGGTGAGCCCATCCCCAGAGTACCTCAGCTCTCTGCAGGGAAATAAAGTCAGGCAGAGTTGAGAGTCTGGGTAACTATGGTCAGAGGATTTTCTACTGAGAGTTGCAGGTAGATGTGTTTGCAAGTTTGATTTGCTGAACATTTAAGCTGAATTCTTAAACACATCATTTAGGTTGTAACTTTATCGACAGTAAAAGCAGTTTTGTTTTGAAATGTACCCCTGTGTCACGAGCCTCTGTAGTAGAAACTGAGAGCCTATTTCTGGTCAATGGCAGCACACCTCTTCACATGCTGCCTCAGGGATTAATGTTTCATACCTTTATGTAGTGGACACCATTTGTATTCACGCTCTCGTGATGAGTACAGCTCTGCCTGAGACCTGTTTTCCCAAAATGTCACCCTTCAGACCGAGGGGATTTACTCCTATTGGCTCTTGGTCTAATGGTGAAGATGCTGGCGCGACATGCGAGACATCCACAATTTGATCCTGGAAGTTACATTTACCGACTTCAACATCGATGGTCACATACTGACGTTTGGTGTCAACTGTCAAAAGTCGGCATAGATTCACTTTCCTAGTGGAGCCATATACCGTTATGCCCCTTTAGTCAAACAGATTCTTTTATAGTCACATATCAAGTTCAGTGGAAGTTGTAGCAATATTCATATACCAACTGAAATGTGATGTAGAATGATAGCATAGAGTGGAGTTTTTAAAATCTGGTTTGCTCCCTGACGTGGTTGTGATAAGAAGATATAAAGTCCAAAGAGTTGAATAGACGTAGTATGATGAGACTCATTAGGTCAAATTCACCAGCATAGTTCTGTCACACCTCTGCGGTATAATGCAAAACCTCTCCTGTCGGAAACATTTAGTGTTCGTTGGAGTCTTCGGCACAACTATTCCTCAGAGAGATCATTTGCATACAAACAGCCAGACAAAAAGCCAAGGAGGCTAAATCAAATCAAATCAAATGTATTTGTCACATACACATGGTTAGCAGATGTTAATGTGAGTGTAGCGAAATGCTTGTGCTTCTAGTTCAGACAATGCAGTAATAACCAACGAGTAATCTAGCTAACAATTCCAAAACTACTACCTTATACACACAAGTGTAAAGGGATAAAGAATATGTACATAAAAATATATGAATGAGTGATGGTACAGAGCGGCATAGGCAAGATGCAGTAGATAGTATTGAGTGCAGTATATACATATGAGATGAGTAATGTAGGGTATGTAAACAAAGTGGCATAGTTTAAAGTGGCTAGTGATACATGTATTACGTAAAGATTGCAGTAGATGATATAGAGTACAGTATATACATATACATATGAGATGATTAATGTAGGGTATGTAAACATTATATTAAGTAGCATGGTTTAAAGTGGCTAGTGATATATTTTCCATCAATTTCCATCAATTCCCATTATTAAAGTGGCTGGAGTCAGTGTGTTGGCAGCAGCCACTCAATGTTAGTGGTGGCTGTTTAACAGTCTGATGGCCTTGAGATATAAGCTGTTTTTCAGTCTCTCTGTCCCAGCTTTGATGCACCTGTACTGACCTCGCCTTCTGGATGATAGCGGGGTGAACAGGCAGTGGCTCGGGTGGTTGTTGTCCTTGATGATCTTTATGGCCTTCCTGTGACATCGGTGGTGTAGGTGTCCTGGAGGGCAAGTAGTTTGCCCCCGGTGATGCGTTGTGCAGACCTCACTACCCTCTGGAGAACCTTACGGTTGTGGGCGGAGTAGTTGCCGTACCAGGCGGTGATACAGCCTGACAGGATGCTCTCGATTGTGCATCTGTTGAAGTTTGTGAGTGCTTTTGGTGACAAGCCAAATTTCTATGGCACTGAAGACACCAACTGAATTGAACTTCCCCAGGGGGGAATTGATTAGTCTCAGGCCTTATACACATATTTTGTTCTTCTTTTTGTTCTTCCACATACTATATGTCTGGTTATGCATCATGACTAGGTCCCCAAGGTTTTCCTGAGCATTTGTCCTGACTGGGGGAGATCTGGGCCCAATTAGTGGGACGTCACTGGCTATAACTGGCATGTTTTTCCTTTTCATGTCACTCTCATAATTGGATAGAGTTCGGATTTAGGGATGCAGTTGAGTATAACTACAATTATGTTATTTTACAGGTAGCTTATTATTGAGTTTATTTTGCAATCCCCCAGGAAACACGCACACACACACACGCACGCACGCACGCACGCACGCACGCACGCACGCACGCACGCACGCACGCACGCACGCACGCACGCACACACACACACACACACACACACACACACACACACACACACACACACACACACACACACACACACACACACACACACACACACACACACACACACTAAGGAGTTGGAAGGCAGGGTCAGCTAAGTTGTGGCCCCTTGGAGCAGTTTAGCGGTTAAGTAAACCCCCCCCCCCACACACACCCACACCCTACAATCCCCCTATCAGAGTTCAAATTTGAAACACCGACCGGGTAACAGGCATGTCTCTCTAACCTCTGGGCCACCTGGACACCCCTTTATGGGATTCATTCAAATAATTCCATTTTACATATGTAAAGTCACGGTACCAAAGAATCAGACAATCAAATGAAGTTGATTAGCATGCTGGACACTGGTTGGTGGATATGTTCTGAGATACGTGGCCAGAATATGTTTAAAAACACAGATGTTTCCTCTGGAAAGTACAGCAGTCATGGAGACCATGAAGATCCTGAGCGGTGTTCTGATACTCACCCTGATGTTGGCCGAGACCACGTTGGGCGACATTCAGAAGAGAGTGGTCGGGGGAAACACGTGCAGTCCCACTGAAAGGCGATACCATGTCCGTTTGACAGCTAAAAATCCAACGAACGGATTGGAAAAGGTCTGCGGCAGTTCTCTGATCACCAACAAGTGGCTTCTAACCGCCGCTCGCTGTTGGCCTGCTGGACCAGAATGGAAGATGTATGCAGAAGTAGGTGGACATCCCGGCCCTGTGAAACCTCAAGTAGAAATCAAACAGAAGATGATACATACAGATAAGAAAGGAAAAACCCATGACATCATGCTACTGCAGTTACCAACTCCTGTTCTGGGAGCTATTCCAGGTCCTGGGGTTGATCCAATCCCTCTTGGTGATTGTACACAATTTTTGGCCACATTTCGGGGGAAGACATCTAAACCAGAAGAGTTCCAAACAGTTCAAATTGCAGGCTTTGCTGCCACTGCACCTGCTGCACCTGACGCTGGGGTACCTGATGCCGAGGAACCTGCTGCTGAAGCACCTGATGCTGCCAACACCAAAGTCCTACATTGTGCAGAGCTGGATGTTATGAAATGTGACGCCTCCGTGGCAAAGTCCCATCAAGACATCTTCTGTGCACAACGTGCCGGAGTGGAAACCTGTAGAAGTGACTCTGGAGCAGCTGTGGTGTATAAGAACCAGCTCTATGGCGTCTTCATCGCTGAGGACAACGGTGAAGAATGTTCTGCAGCAGCAATCATCATGGATGTCTGCAAGTACAAAGATTGGATAAACAAGGTCATTGGAAAATAAAGAAGAAAACTGACCGTTTTCATTTGATTAACAGCAAAAGCTGATTATTGTATCCTAATAAACCATAAAAGAGATCTCAGATTTACTCAGTGCCATTGGTCTTGTTATAACTGTAGTGGGTTAATCCAGGATGTTGATAGTGTTTATCCCATTGTGGTACTGTATAGTTTAGTACATCCCACTGTAACTCTGTCTGCCTGGACACACGGAGGCTGGTCTTCAATCAAAGGTGTGTTGTTGACATCACACTGCACTATCCACAATATGCCATTTCATTCAAAGCAATTTCACAGATGTTTGCAGATATTGTATTCACAGTAAATGCTGCAAATGTTGTCTCAAACATAAATGGCCTTTAAATGTCATGTGCAGCGTGGCTGTTGTCAATGCACCTTGGATTGAATCTCTGTCTTAACCAACACACTGTCTCTGGACATTCACCAACAACACACTGTCTCTGGACATTCACCAACAACACACTGTCTCTGGACATTCACCAACAACACATTAACTAGGATACTACTTCAGTAAAATAATGAATGAACTAAATATACATTTAACACTAATAAACCTTTTATTGTTGAAGCAGTTTGTTGTTTGTTCTATGAGATACAAAAATGAGTCCAAAATGGCACCCTATTTCTTATTTACTGCACTACATTTGAGCAGGTCCCATTTGTGTCTGGTAAAAAGTGTACTATACCCCTGCCTTCCCCTTCTCTCCCCCGCCCTTCCAACATTGCCATTTACCCCCCACACTTAGAGGGGTCATGATTTGTAATTCTCTCTCTCTCTATCTCTCTCTCTCTCTCTAAATTCAATTCAATTTGGGAATCACTTCCTTTTAGGTGGTTGTAGAATTGAACAGCTCTTTTCTGGGTTTTGATCATTGGATGGTATTGGCCTAAGGAAGCGATTCCCAAACCTTCCATGACAAAGCCATCACCTACAGAGAGATGAACCTGGAGAAGAGTTCCCTAAGTAAGCTGGTCCTGGGACTCTGTTCACAAACACAAACACACCCCACAGAGCCCCAGGACAGCATCACAATTAGACCCAACCAAATCATGAGAAAACAAAAAGTGAATTACTTGACACATTGAAAATATATATTTTTTAAACAGAGTAAACTAGAATGCCCTAAACAGAGAGTACACAGTGGCAGAATACCTAACCAATGTGACTGACCTAAAAATAAGGAAATCTTGACTATGTACAGTTTCAGTGAGCATTGCCCTGCTATTGAGAAAGGCCGCCGTAGGCAGACCTGGCTCTCAAGAGAAGACAGGCTATGTGCACACTGCCCACAAAATGAGGTGGAAACTGAGCTGCACTTCCTAACTTCCTGCCAAATGTATGACCATATTAGAGACACGTATTTCCCTCATTACACACTTTAGCTTTTTTGTTGAACTGAATTGTTGAACTTCATATGCATAATCTCCAGCACCACCCCAACATCAACATATGTGAAAATAGCGAGTTTCTATGTTTAGTAGTCAAAAAGACAGAGGAAGATAAGTGTTTCGATATAAAAGCAAAATATGATTCAGAACATAGAGCCTGTTCCTCTCTCAACTTCTTCCTTCCTAGCCACCATGCTTCTACATCTGTATTGTTTGCTCTCTGGGAATGATTGAAGTATTTTAATGTATTATGTTTGGTTCCCTACTACATAGTGGCAAACTTCTCCTGTCGAAAAGATTTAGTGTCCTTAGGAGTCTTCTGCACAACTCCATTCCTCAAAGATCATTTGCATAGAAAGGGGTCCAGACAAGGCACTAACTGCCAAGTACATTACATTAACTTGTCTCACTGAAGTTACAAATGTTGAATTATTCAATTGTACTTTATTTTCATCCACAGACCAGAAATAGCACACTGATTACAAAAATATTGTAATCAGATTGCAGATACTTTTGAAAAACTAGATTACAGATCAGTTTAAAAAGGAGCAAATTGAAGTTTGTTCCACCTGAGCAAGTCTAACTACAAGTCAGAGACCACTATGATGACACACCAAATGTGTTTGATGGATTGTGGGAAAAGAGCAGGAATAGGCTTTTGTAGGCTACAGTCCTAGCTATGTCTTCCAATGGTGCGACTGCTGTCGGCATCCAAAGATTATCCAACTTGAATAAACGCTTGGAGGTAAAGATGACAGCAGTGGTGTAATCTACGGCAATGCGGATATCTCTTATTATTGATATCTACATATTGTAGCGCATTGATGTGAATCACGCTGCTGCTCTCTCATTTAGCTATTTGCGCCTTGCGGATTTGCGCCTTGCGGAATGTGTTTTTGAACCCAATGATGGTTTAATGCAATACGTTTAAGCTGCCTATCAATCATTGTTTTTGAAGGCAGTGGACAGCCAGTGAAAGATGCGCTAGTACGGATCCCAGCCTATGGAATAGAAGTGTGGCTTTTATTGCACAATCTAATTCATGCTGGTGTCCAGAGCCCAGTACTCCCTGTTCCTCCTCCCCGCACTCGCCCTGAGGTGCATGTCCTCGGCCCAGTACCACCAGTGCCGGTACCACGCACCAGGCCTACAGTGCGCCTCGCCTGTCCAGAGCTGCTAGAGTCTCCCGCCTGTCCAGAGCTGCTAGAGTCTCCCACCTGTCCAGAGCTGCTAGTGTCTCCTGCCTGTCCAGAGCTGCTAGAGTCTCCCGCCTGTCCAGAGCTGCTAGAGTCTCCCACCTGTCCAGAGCTGCTAGAGTCTCCCGCCTGTCCAGAGCTGCTAGAGTCTCCCGCTTGTCCAGAGCTGCTAGAGTCTCCCGCCTGTCTAGAGCTGCTAGAGTCTTCGGCCTGTCCAGAGCCGCCAGTCCGCAAGGAGCCGCCAGAGCCGCCAGTCCGCAAGGAGCCGCCGGAGCCGCCAGAGCCGCCAGTCTGCAAGGAGCCGCCAGTCTGCCAGGATCCGCCAGAGCCGCCGTTCAGCCAGGATCCGCCAGAGCCGCCATTCAGCCAGGATCCGCCAGAGCCGCCAGTCAGCCAGGAGCTGCCAGAGCCGCAAGTCAGCCAGGAGCCGCCAGAGCCGTCAGTCTGCCAGAAGCCGCCAGAGCCGTCAACCAGCCTGAGCTATCTCTCAGTCCTGAGCAACCTCTCAGTTCTGAGCTACCCCTCAGGCCTGAGCTACCCCTCAGTCCTGAGCTACCCCTCAGTCCTGAGCTACCTCAGTCCGGAGCTGCCCCTCAGTCCAGTGGGGCCATTTAGTAGGGTTGCCAATCCTAGGTCGGCGGAGAGGGTCGCCGTTCCTAGGAAGAGACTAAAGCAGACAAAGACTATGGTGGAGTGGGGTCCACGTCCCACGCCATAGCCACCACCATGGACAGACACCCACCCAGACCCTCCCCTATGGATTTAGGTGTGTGGCCGGGAGTCCGCACCTTTGGGGGGGAGGGTACTGTCACACCCTGGCCTTAGTTATCTTTGTTTTCTTTATTATTTTGGTTAGGTCAGGGTGTGACATGGGGGATTTATGTGTTGTCTAGGTTTTTTTGTTGTAGATTTATGGGGTTGTGTTCATTCTAGGTGTTTTTGTATGTCTATGGTTGCCTGGATTTGTTCTCAATCAGAGGCAGGTGTTTATCTTTGTCTCTGATTGGGAACCATATTTAGGCAGCCATATTCTTTGGGTATTTTGTGGGTGATTGTTTCCTGTGTCAATGTTTGTGCCACACGGGACTGTTTCGTTGCCAGTTCACGTTATTATTTTGTATCTGTGTTTAGGTTTTCTTATTAAAAACCATGGACACCTACCACGCTGCGTGTTGGTCCGATCCTTGTTTCACCTCTTCAGAGGAAGAGGAGGAAATCTGCTGTGACACATGTACGGCCAGCTACGTAAACTTTTACATTGATTTATCCGGCAATAGATGTTGTTCAATTGGCAACATACATTTTAGTCTTCTTCTACTGTCTTAAGGCCAGGCACCACAGGCTAATAGTTTTTTCTTTCTTTCTGTCACTAGACTGAAACTTTACCAGTTGAAAGTATACAAAAATACAAGATATTATTGTATTACAAGTTTTATTTATTTTTAAATTAAAATATGCAAATGAGTCAAACAGTCTGTAAATATGCGCTAATATGCATGTTATGATAATCTGTTTTTCAACACATTGCTTCAAGGCAGAATGTCTATGGTTTAATACATTTGTTTCAAGCAGTAGAGCATATGCTTTGAATACTGGTCTGTTGTCAAATATGCAGTTTTGGGCAAATTCTCATATCACTTTGCTCAATTTGTCAGATACAAGGATTTTATATGGCTGTTGAAATGTGCAGGACATTAATCAGCTATGCCTGCCCACTATGTAAGGCCCTTGTTGCTGGTGATGCTTTACTTTCTTGACTGTCATGGGACCTGCGCCTACGCTTGGCACACTACATTGAAGCAGCATCAGCTCCCCTCTGATTGCTCCAGTGTCACCAAAGTGCTGTCAAGCCACAATTTGTTCATCACATTTGTTCGAGCAGTGGCTCCCTCATTGAGCGTGGCTACTGCCATACGGTGCGGCAGCGTGGCCTAGTGGTTAGAGCGTTGGACTAGTAACCGGAAGGTTGTTAGTTCAAACCCCCGAGCTGACAAGGTACAAATCTGTTGTTCTGTCCCTGAACAGGCCGTCATTGAAAATAAGAATGTGTTATTAACTGACTTGCCTGGTTAAATAAAGGTAAAATTAAATTAAAATGCGGCTTTTGCCCACGAAGACAGTTTTGGGGCATCGCGACCATATTACAGAGTTCAGACATTCATTTGCATTCTGGGTCCCTCCGTGCTACATTCTTTTGAGGACGTTAACATTTGACATCTTATGATATACAGGTACCATTTTCTGTGCAACCTCTACTAAAACATATATGGCCTCCAAGGGTTTTGTGACAGGGTGAATGTTGAACATTTTCTATGACTCGCTGGTACCAGCACCAATGAACACACCTATCCCGTAGTTGGAAGTGGATCCTCTCTTATGCCAAGTGTCATGGAAGGACATAGCATATCAGCATGTTACACTATGTAAATATTAGAATATCAGCATGTTACACTATGTAAATATTAGCATATCAGCATGTTACACTATGTAAATATTAGCATATCAGCATGTTACACTATGTAAATATTAGCATATCAGCAAGTTACACTATGTAAATATTAGCATATCAGTGTGTTACACTATGTAAATATTAGCATATCAGCAAGTTACACTGTGTAAATATTAGCATATCAGCATGTTACACTATATAAATATTAGCATATCAGCGTGTTACACTATGTAAATATTAGCATATCAGCATGTTACACTATGTAAATATTAGCATATCAGCATGTTACACTATATAAATATTAGCATATCAGCGTGTTGCACTATGTAAATATTAGCATATCAGCGTGTTACACTGTGTAAATATTAGCATATCAGCGTGTTACACTGTGTAAATATTAGCATATCATCGTGTA
>NW_025748229.1:32500-38528 GCF_021184085.1 Oncorhynchus gorbuscha | reverse complement strand
TATAGGGGACACACCTGTTAACCTGGACTATATAGGGAACACACACACCTGTTAACCTGGACTATATAGGGAACACACCTGTTAACCTGGACTATATAGGGGACACACCTGTTAACCTGGACTATATAGGGGACACACCTGTTAACCTGGACTATATAGGGAACACACCTGTTAACCTGGACTATATAGGGAACACACACACCTGTTAACCTGGACTATATAGGGGACACACCTGTTAACCTGGACTATATAGGGGACACACCTGTTAACCTGGACTATATAGGGAACACACACACCTGTTAACCTGGACTATATAGGGAACACACCTGTTAACCTGGACTATATAGGGGACATACATGTTAACCTGGACTATATAGGGGACACACCTGTTAACCTGGACTATGTAGGGGACACACACACCTGTTAACCTGGACTATATAGGGGACATACATGTTAACCTGGACTATATAGGGGACACACCTGTTAACCTGGACTATGTAGGGGACACACACACCTGTTAACCTGGACTATATAGGGAACACACCTGTTAACCAGGACTATATAGGGAACACACCTGTTAACCTGGACTATATAGGAAACACACACACCTGTTAACCTGGACTATATAGGGAACACACCTGTTGACCTGGACTATATAGGGAACACACCTGTTAACCTGGACTATATAGGGAACACACCTGTTAACCTGGACTATATAGGGAACACACCTGTTAACCTGGACTATATAGGGGACATACCTGTTAACCTGGACTATATAGGGGGGACACACACCTGTTAACCTGGACTATATAGGGGGGACACACACCTGTTAACCTGGACTATATAGGGAACACACCTGTTAACCAGGACTATATAGGGAACACACCTGTTAACCTGGACTATATAGGGGGGACACCTGTTAACCTGGACTATATAGGGGGGACACACACCTGTTAACCTGGACTATATAGGGGACACACACACCTGTTAACCTGGACTATATAGGGAACACACCTGTTAACCAGGACTATATAGGGAACACACCTGTTAACCTGGACTATATAGGGAACACACACACCTGTTAACCAGGACTATATAGGGAACACACACACCTGTTAACCAGGACTATATAGGGAACACACACACCTGTTAACCTGGACTATATAGGGGACACACCTGTTAACCAGGACTATATAGGGAACACACCTGTTAACCTGGACTATATAGGGGACACACCTGTTAACCTGGACTATATAGGGAACACACCTGTTAACCTGGACTATATAGGGAACACACCTGTTAACCAGGACTATATAGGGAACACACCTGTTAACCTGGACTATATAGGGAACACACCTGTTAACCAGGACTATATAGGGGACACACCTGTTAACCAGGACTATATAGGGAACACACCTGTTAACCTGGACTATATAGGGGACACACCTGTTAACCTGGACTATATAGGGGGGACACACACCTGTTAACCTGGACTATATAGGGGGGACACACACCTGTTAACCTGGACTATATAGGGAACACACCTGTTAACCAGGACTATATAGGGAACACACCTGTTAACCTGGACTATATAGGGAACACACACACCTGTTAACCAGGACTATATAGGGAACACACACACCTGTTAACCTGGACTATATAGGGGACACACCTGTTAACCAGGACTATATAGGGAACACACCTGTTAACCTGGACTATATAGGGAACACACCTGTTAACCTGGACTATATAGGGGACACACCTGTTAACCTGGACTATATATGGGACACACCTGTTAACCTGGACTATATAGGGAACACACACACCTGTTAACCTGGACTATATAGGGAACACACCTGTTAACCTGGACTATATAGGGGACACACCTGTTAACCTGGACTATATAGGGGACACACCTGTTAACCTGGACTATATAGGGAACACACACACCTGTTAACCTGGACTATATAGGGGACACACCTGTTAACCAGGACTATATAGGGAACACACCTGTTAACCTGGACTATATAGGGAACACACCTGTTAACCTGGACTATATAGGGGACACACCTGTTAACCTGGACTATATATGGGACACACCTGTTAACCTGGACTATATAGGGAACACACCTGTTAACCTGGACTATATAGGAACACACACACTGTTAACCTGGACTATATAGGGGACACACCTGTTAACCTGGACTTATAGGAACACACACACCTGTTAACCTGGACTATATAGGGAACACACCTGTTAACCTGGACTATATAGGGGACATACATGTTAACCTGGACTATATAGGGGACACACCTGTTAACCTGGACTATATAGGGAACACACACACCTGTTAACCTGGACTATATAGGGGACACACCTGTTAACCTGGACTATATAGGGGACACACCTGTTAACCTGGACTATATAGGGAACACACACACCTGTTAACCTGGACTATATAGGGACACACACCTGTTAACCTGGACTATATAGGGACACACCTGTTAACCTGGACTATATAGGGACACACACCTGTTAACCTGGACTATATAGGGAACACACACCTGTTAACCTGGACTATATAGGGAACACACCTGTTAACCTGGACTATATAGGGGACACACCTGTTAACCTGGACTATATAGGGACACACACCTGTTAACCTGGACTATATAGGGGAACACACACCTGTTAACCAGGACTATATAGGGAACACACCTGTTAACCTGGACTATATAGGGAACACACACACCTGTTAACCTGGACTATATAGGGAACACACCTGTTAACCTGGACTATATAGGGAACACACCTGTTAACCTGGACTATATAGGGAACACACCTGTTAACCTGGACTATATAGGGGACACACCTGTTAACCTGGACTATATAGGGGACACACCTGTTAACCTGGACTATATAGGGGACACACCTGTTAACCTGGACTATATAGGGGACACACCTGTTAACCTGGACTATATAGGGAACACACACACCTGTTGACCTGGACTATATAGGGAACACACCTGTTAACCTGGACTATATAGGGAACACACCTGTTAACCTGGACTATATAGGGAACACACCTGTTAACCTGGACTATATAGGGGACACACCTGTTAACCTGGACTATATAGGGGACATACATGTTAACCTGGACTATATAGGGGACACACCTGTTAACCTGGACTATATAGGGGACACACACACCTGTTAACCTGTACTATATAGGGGGGACACACACCTGTTAACCTGGACTATATAGGGAACACACCTGTTAACCAGGACTATATAGGGAACACACCTGTTAACCTGGACTATATAGGGGACACACCTGTTAACCTGGACTATATAGGGGGGACACACACCTGTTAACCTGGACTATATAGGGGGGACACACACCTGTTAACCTGGACTATATAGGGAACACACCTGTTAACCAGGACTATATAGGGAACACACCTGTTAACCTGGACTATATAGGGAACACACACACCTGTTAACCAGGACTATATAGGGAACACACACACCTGTTAACCAGGACTATATAGGGAACACACACACCTGTTAACCTGGACTATATAGGGGACACACCTGTTAACCAGGACTATATAGGGAACACACCTGTTAACCTGGACTACATTACATTTACATTTAAGTCATTTAGCAGACGCTCTTATCCAGAGCGACTTGACTATATAGGGAACACACCTGTTAACCAGGACTATATAGGGGACACACCTGTTAACCAGGACTATATAGGGAACACACCTGTTAACCAGGACTATATAGGGGACACACCTGTTAACCTGGACTATATAGGGAACACACCTGTTAACCTGGACTATATAGGGAACACACCTGTTAACCTGGACTATATAGGGAACACACCTGTTAACCTGGACTATATAGGGAACACACCTGTTAACCTGGACTATATAGGGAACACACCTGTTAACCTGGACTATATAGGGAACACACCTGTTAACCTGGACTATATAGGGGACACACCTGTTAACCTGACTATATAGGGACACACCTGTTAACCTGGAATATATAGGGAGCACACCTGCTAACCTGACTATATAGGAGCACACCTGTTAACCTGGACTATATAGGGAAACACACCTGTTAAATCAGGACTATAGGGAGCACACCTAGCACCTGACTATATAGGGGAACACCCTGTTAACCTGGACTATATAGGGAACACACACACAACCTGTTAGGGAAACACCTGTTAACCTGGACTATATAGGGAACACACACACCTGTTAACCAGGACTATATAGGGGACACACCTGTTAACCTGGACTATAGAAACACATGTTAACCAGGACTATATAGGGGACCACGCACACCTGTTAACCTGGACTATATAGGGAACACACCTGTTAACCTGGACTATATAGGGAACACACACCTGTTAACCTGGACTATATAGGGGACACACCTGTTAACCTGGACTATATAGGAACACACACACCTGTTAACCTGGACTATATAGGGAACACACCTGTTAACCTGGACTATATAGGGAACACACCTGTTAACCTGGACTATATAGGGGACACACCTGTTAACCTGAGACTATATAGGGACACACCTGTTAACCAGGACTATAGGGACACACCTGTTAACCTGGACTATATAGGAACACACCTGTTAACCACTATAGGGGACACACCTGTTAACCTGGACTATATATGGGACACACCTGTTAACCTGACTATATAGGGACACACCTGTTAACCTGGACTATATAGGGGACACACCTGTTAACCTGGACTATATAGGGACACACCTGTTAACCTGACTATATAGGGAACACACCTGTTAACCTTGGACTATATAGGGGAACACCTGTTAACCTGGACTATATAGGGACACACCTGTTAACCTGGACTATATAGGAACACACACCTGTTAACCTGGACTATATAGGGAACACACACACCTGTTAACCAGGACTATATAGAACACACCTGTTAACCTGGACTATATAGGAGCACACCTGTTAACCTGGACTATTATAGACACACCTGTTAACCTGGACTATATGAGGCCTTACCTGTTAACCTGGACTATATAGGGAGCACACCTGTTAACCTGGACTGTATAGGGAACACACCTGTTAACCTGGACTATATAGGGGAACACACTGTTAACCTGGACTATATAGGGAACACCTGTTAACCAGGACTATATAGGGAACACACCTGTTAACCTGGACCCTTATATAGGGGACACACCTGTTAACCTGGACTATATACAGGGCACACACCTGTTAACCTGGACTATATAGGGAACACACCTGTTAACCTGGACTATATAGGGGACACACACACCTTCAGCATATTTCTATCTTCAGGTTACCTATACTATATTCATGGACCTATGAGGAGTTACTATGCTAGTTCATTCAGGTTTGTTGGCCTGGAGCTATATGGGGACACCTGTTAACCTGTACTATATAGGGACACACCTGTTAACCTGGACTATATGGGGACACACACACACACCTGTTAACCTGTACTATATAGGGGACACACACTGTAACCTGGACTGGGGATACTATTCACTTGGGACTTCTCTGGTTTGCCATGTTCAAACATGGACTATATAGGGGACTGCACACTGTTAACCTGGACTATATAGGGGACCCTTACTGTTAACCTGGACTATATGGGGACACACCTGTTAACCTGGACTATATAGGGAACACACCTGTTAACCTGGACTATATAGGGAGACACACCTGTGTAACACACCTGTTAACCTGGACTATATAGGGAACACACCTGTTAACCTGGACTATATGGGGACACAGTCCAGTACACACAGCGTGTTGTTGGTTCTGGGAGTAGAACAGTCCAGTACACAGCGTGTTGGTTCTGGGGAGTAGACAGTCAGTACCCAGCGTGTTGGTTCTGGGGTGACAGTCAGTACACAGCGTGTTGGTTCTATGAGGGTAGAACAGTCAGTACACAGCGTGTTGGTTCTGGGGTAGAACAGTCAGTACAGCGT
>NW_025748229.1:0-30000 GCF_021184085.1 Oncorhynchus gorbuscha | reverse complement strand
CAACTTCAGTGACTGTACGGTGTCCCCCTGTCCCCCCTGTCCCCCCCAGCTCCTGACCTGGTGCTTCGTAAAGTGATCAACTTCAGTGACTGTACGGTGTCCCCTGTCCCCCCTGTCCCCCCAACTCCTGACCTGGTGCTTCGTAAAGTGATCAACTTCAGTGACTGTACGGTGTCCCCTGTCCCCCCCTGTCCCCCCCTGTCCCCTGTCCCCCAGCTCCTGACCTGGTGCTTCAGTAAAGTGATCAACTTCAGTGACTGTACGGTGTCCCCCGCCCCCCCTGTCCCCCCCTGTCCCCCAGCTCCTGACCTGGTGCTTAGTAAAGTGATCAACTTCAGTGACTGTACGGTGTCCCCTGTCCCCCTGTCCCCCAGCTCCTGACCTGGTGCTTCGTAAAGTGATCAACTTCAGTGACTGTACGGTGTCCCCTGTCCCCCCTGTCCCCCCCAGCTCCTGACCTGGTGCTTCGTAAAGTGATCAACTTCAGTGACTGTACGGTGTCCCTGTCCTCCCCCCTGTCCCCCAGCTCCTGACCTGGTGCTTCGTAAAGTGATCAACTTCAGTGACTGTACGGTGTCCCCTGTCCCCCCTGTCCCCCCAGCTCCTGACCTGGTGCTTCGTAAAGTGATCGACTTCAGTGACTGTACGGTGTCCCTGTCCCCCCTGCCCCCCCAGCTCCTGACCTGGTGCTTCGTAAAGTGATCAACTTCAGTGACTGTACGGTGTCCTCTGTCCCCCCCTGTCCCCCCAGCTCTGACCTGGTGCTTCGTAAAGTGATCAACTTCAGTGACTGTACGGTGTCCTCTGTCCCCCTGTCCCCCCAGCTCCTGACCTGGTGCTTAGTAAAGTGATCAACTTCAGTGACTGTACGGTGTCCCCTGTCCCCCCTGTCCCCCCCAGCTCCTGACCTGGTGCTTCGTAAAGTGATCAACTTCAGTGACTGTACGGTGTCCCCTGTCCCCCCTGTCCCCCAGCTCCTGACCTGGTGCTTCGTAAAGTGATCAACTTCAGTGACTGTACGGTGTCCCTGTCCCCCCTGTCCCCCCAGCTCCTGACCTGGTGCTTCGTAAAGTGATCAACTTCAGTGACTGTACGGTGTCCTCTGTCCCCCCTGTCCCCCCCCAGCTCCTGACCTGGTGCTTCGTAAAGTGATCCTTCAGTGACTGTACGGTGTCCCCTGTCCCCCCTGTCCCCCAGCTCCTGACCTGGTGCTTAAGTAAAGTGATCAACTTCAGTGAATTTACGGTGTCCCCTGTCCCCCCTGTCCCCCAGCTCCTGACCTGGTGCTTCGTAAAGTGATCAACTTCAGTGACTGTACGGTGTCCCCTGTCCCCCCTGTCCCCCAGCTCCTGACCTGGTGCTTCGTAAAGTGATCAACTTCAGTGACTGTGCAGTGTCCCCTGTCCCCCCCTGTCCCCTGTCCCCCCCCCCAGCTCCTGACCTGGTGCTTCGTAAAAGTGATCAACTTCAGTGACTGTACGGTGTCCCCTGTCCCCCCCCTGTCCCCAGCTCCTGACCTGGTGCTTCGTAAAGTGATCAACTTCAGTGACTGTACGGTGTCCCCTGTCCCCCCTGTCCCCCTGCCCCCAGCTCCTGACCTGGTGCTTCGTAAAGTGATCAACTTCAGTGACTGTACGGTGTCCCCTGTCCCCCCTGTCCCCCCCAGCCCCTGACCTGGTGCTTCGTGCAAAGTGATCAACTTCAGTGACTGTACGGTGTCCCCTGTCCCCCCTGTCCCCCCTGCCCCCCCAGCTCCTGACCTGGTGCTTCGTAAAGTGATCAACTTCAGTGACTGTACGGTGTCCCCTGTCCCCCTGTCCCCCTGCCCCCCCCAGCTCCTGACCTGGTGCTTCGTAAAGTGATCAACTTCAGTGACTGTACGGTGTCCCCTGTCCCCCTCCCTGTCCCCCAGCTCCTGACCTGGTGCTTAAGTAAAGTGATCAACTTCAGTGACTGTACGGTGTCCCTGTCCCCCCTGTCCCCCAGCTCCTGACCTGGTGCTTCGTAAAGTGATCAACTTCAGTGACTGTACGGTGTCCCCTGTCCCCCCTGTCCCCCCCAGCTCCTGACCTGGTGCTTCGTAAAGTGATCAACTTCAGTGACTTTACGGTGTCCCTATCCCCCTGTCACCCCCCAGCTCCTGACCTGGTGCTTCGTAAAGTGATCAACTTCAGTGACTGTACGGTGTCCCCTGTCCCCGTCCCCCTGTCCCCCCCAGCTCCTGACCTGGTGCTTGTAAAGTGATCAACTTCAGTGACTGTACGGTGTCCCCTGTCCCCCTGTCCCCCAGCTCCTGACCTGGTGCTTCGTAAAGTGATCAACTTCAGTGACTGTACGGTGTCCCCCTGTCCCTGTCCCCTGTCCCTGTCCCCCAGCTCCTGACCTGGTGCTTCGTAAAGTGATCAACTTCAGTGACTGTACGGTGTGTCTGGATAAGAGGAACAGCAGTGGTAAGATCCAGTTCTACCAGGATCCTCTCCTCTACAAGTGTTCCTTCAGGACCCGACTCCACTTCACCTACCAGAACATCAACTCTAAGATCCCTGCTGTCATCAAGGTGAGACCTACTGTCTGTCTGTCTGTCTGTCTGTCTGTCTGTCTGTCTGTCTGTCTGTCTGTCTGTCTGTCTGTCTGTCTGTCTGTCTGTCTGTCTGTCTGTCTGTCTGTCTGTCTGTCTGTCTGTCTGTCTGTCTGTCTGTCTGTCTGTCTGTCTGTCTGTCTGTCTGTCTGTCTGTCTGTCTGTCTGTCTGTCTGTCTGTCTGTCTGTCACAACCAGGGTTGGAGAGCCCCGGTCTTCACCTCTCTCTCTACAGGAACAGGGTTGGAGAGCCCCGGTCTTCACCTCTCTCTCTACAGGAACAGGGTTGGAGAGCCCCGGTCTTCGCCTCTCTCTCTACAGGAACAGGGTTGGAGAGCCCCGGTCTTCGCCTCTCTGTACAGGGACAGGGTTGGAGAGCCCCGGTCTTCGCCTCTCTCTGTACAGGAACAGGGTTGGAGAGCCCCGGTCTTCGCCTCTCTCTGTACAGGAACAGGGTTGGAGAGCCCCGGTCTTCGCCTCTCTCTGTACAGGAACAGGGTTGGAGAGCCCCGGTCTTCGCCTCTCTCTGTACAGGAACAGGGTTGGAGAGCCCCGGTCTTCACCTCTCTCTGTACAGGAACAGGGTTGGAGAGCCCCGGTCTTCACCTCTCTCTGTACAGGAACAGGGTTGGAGAGCCCCGGTCTTCACCTCTCTCTTTATTAACTGTTTCCTCTTCCTCCTCTTCCTCCTGTCAGATCCAGACGATGGTGGAGTCCCTGAAGCTGTCCATCACAGACCAGCAGCTGCCCATGTTCATCAGGATCATGGAGCTGGTCCTCCAGCCTCTACTACGGAGAGATAGGAGGGGAAGGACGGAGAGGAGGAGCGGACATGGAGAGAGTCATCACTACGCCTGGTTAGTCTGGTGGATACTGCCCTTTATTACAGGGAGAGGAGGGAGAGGAGGGAGGGGAGGAAAGGAGGAGGAGGAGGAGGGAGGGGGGAAGGAAGGACGGAGAGGAGGAGGGGAGCGGACATGGAGAGGTCATCACTACGCCAGGTTAGTCTGGTGGATACTGCCCTTTATTACAGGGGAGAGGGAGAGGAGGGGAGGGAAGGAGGAGGGAGGAGGGAGGAGGGAGGGGAGGGAGGAGGGAGAAGGAGGAAGGGAGAGGAGGGAAGCGAGGAGGGGAGAGGAGGAGAGGAGGGAGAGGGGGAGGGAAAGGAGGGAGAGGAGGAAGGGGAGAGGGGGAGGGGGGAGGGGGAGGAGAGGGAGAAGAGGGGGAGGGAGGAGAGGAGGAGAGGAGAGGAGGGAGAGGAGGAGGAGGGAGAGGAGGGGAGGAGGGAGAGGAGGGAGGGGAGGGGAGGGAGGAGGGGAGGGAGAGGAGGGAGGAGGGGGAGGGAAGGGAGGGAGGAGGGAAGGGAGGAGGGGAGGGAGGGGAGGAGAAGGGGAGGAGGAGGAGGAGAGGAGGGAGAGGAGGGAGGAGGGAGAGGAGGGGAGGAGGGGAGGGGGAGGAGGAGGAGGAGAGGAGGGAGAGGAGGAGGAGGAGGGAGGAGAGGGAGAGGGAGGGAGAGAGGAGGAGAGGGAGGGAGAAGAGGGGAGGAGAAGAGGGAGGGAGATGAGAGGAGGGAGAGGAGGAGGAGGAAGGAGGGAGAGAGGAGGAGGGGAGAGGAGGGAGGAAGAGGGGAGGGAGAGAGGAGAGGAGAAGGGGAGGAGAGGAGGGGAGGAGGGAGGGAGGAAGGGAAGGAGGAGGAAGGAGGGGAGGGAGGGAGGAGGGAGAGGAGGGAGGAGAGGAGGAGAGGAAGGAGGAGGGAGGAGAAGAGGGGGAGGGAGGAGGAGAGGAGGGGAGAGAGGGGAGGGGAGGAGGAAAGGAGGGGAGGGGAAGGAGGGGGAGGGAGGAGGGAGGGAGGAGGAGGAGGAGAGGGAGGAAAGAGGGGAGGGGAGAGAGGGAGGAGGGAGAAGAGGGGAGGGGAGAGGAAGAGGGGAGGAGGGGAAGGAGGGAGGAGGAAAGGGAGGAAAGGAAGGGGGAGGGAAGGGGAGGAGGGAGGAGGAGGGAGGAGGGAAAGGAGGAGGGAGAGGGAGGGAGGAGAGGAGGGAGGAGGAGGAGGAAGGGAGGGATGAGAGGAGAGGGAGGGATGAGGAAGGAGGGAGAGGTCATCACTACACCAGGTTAGTCTGGGGTTAGACTGGTGTATACTGCCCTTTTACTACAGGGGGTAGGGGAGAGGTCATGTCAAACTCCGTCACCCCAGACCTCACAACCGTAGAGGACATGGATTCTATAACTGATTCCAATGTTACAGTTGGCCAAGAAAGTATTTCGTCAGCCACCAATTGTGAAAGTTCTCCCACTTAAAAAGATGAGAGAGGCCTGTAATTCCGTGTGTGTGTGTGTGTGTGTGTGTGTGAGAGAGATTCAGTGTAATGGATTCAGTGTGTATCCACTCAGGACATGTTAATCGTCCGTGACTTTTAATTGCCTGTGTTTCTCTTCAGAACATTTTCAAAGAGAATATTAATTCATCCTTTTTTATGAAAAGTTTTTATTTTTAATTTTCTTACTAATGAACTGGAAAGGGTCTCTTAGTGTGTGCCTGTGTGTGTGACTGTGTGTGTGACTGTGTGTGTGACTGTGTGTGTGACTGTGTGTGTGACTGTGTGTGTGACTGTGTGTGACTGTGTGTGTGACTGTGTGTGTGTGTGTGACTGTGTGTGTGACTGTGTGTGACTGTGTGTGTGACTGTCTGTGTGTGTGACTGTCTGTGTGTGTGACTGTCTGTGTGTGTGACTGTCTGTGTGTGTGACTGTCTGTGTGTGTGACTGTCTGTGTGTGTGACTGTGTGTGTGACTGTCTGTGTGACTGTCTGTGTGACTGTCTGTGTGTGACTGTGTGTGACTGTGTGTGACTGTGTGTGTGACTGTGTGTGACTGTGTGTGTGACTGTGTGTGTGACTGTGTGTGTGACTGTGTGTGACTGTGTGTGACTGTCTGTGTGTGTGACTGTCTGTGTGTGTGACTGTCTGTGTGTGAGACTGTGTGTGTGACTGTCTGTGTGACTGTCTGTGTGACTGTCTGTGTGACTGTGTGTGTGACTGTGTGTGTGACTGTGTGTGAATCAGTGTTTTTAGGTGGAATCCAGAAGGTTTAAAAACGAATGCAATCAGTTGTAATTGGCTGGTAAAACACGAGGAGAGAAGCACCAGGAATGGATGGCTGGTAAAACACGAGGGGAGAAGCACCAAGAATGGATGGCTGGTAAAACACGAGGAGAGAAGCACCAAGAATGGATGGCTGGTAAAACACGAGGAGGAGAAGCACCAGGAATGGATGGCTGGTAAAACACGAGGAGGAGAAGCACCAAGAATGGATGGCTGGTAAAACACGAGGAGAGAAGCACCAAGAATGGATGGCTGGTAAAACACGAGGAGAGAAGCACCAGGAATGGATGGCTGGTAAAACACGAGGAGGAGAAGCACCAGGAATGGATGGCTGGTAAAACACGAGGAGAGAAGCACCAGGAATGGATGGCTGGTAAAACACGAGGAGAGAAGCACCAAGAATGGATGGCTGGTAAAACACGAGGAGAGAAGCACCAAGAATGGATGGCTGGTAAAACACGAGGAGAGAAGCACCAAGAATGGATGGCTGGTAAAACACGAGGAGAGAAGCACCAAGAATGGATGGCTGGTAAAACACGAGGAGGAGAAGCACCAAGAATGGATGGCTGGTAAAACACGAGGAGAGAAGCACCAGGAATGGATGGCTGGTAAAACACGAGGAGAGAAGCACCAAGAATGGATGGCTGGTAAAACACGAGGAGGAGAAGCACCAAGAATGGATGGCTGGTAAAACACGAGGAGAGAAGCACCAAGAATGGATGGCTGGTAAAACACGAGGAGAGAAACACCAGGAATGGATGCTCACAGGAAGTACCTAACAACGACCAGTAGAAGGTCTTGGTGTTTAGACCTGACACCTCAGACTCTAACAGGAAGTACCTAACAACGACCAGTAGAAGGTCTTGGTGTTTAGACCTGACACCTCAGACTCTAACAGGAAGTACAAACCAACGACCAGTAGAAGAGAAGGTCTTGGTGTTTAGACCTGACACCTCAGACTCTAACAGGAAGTACAAACCAACGACCAGTAGAAGAGAAGGTCTTGGTGTTTAGACCTGACACCTCAGTCTCTAACAGGAAGTACCTAACAACGACCAGTAGAAGAGAAGGTCTTGGTGTTTAGACCTGACACCTCAGTCTCTCACAGGAAGTACCTAACAACGACCAGTAGAAGGTCTTGGTGTTTAGAGGTGACACCTCAGACTCTAACAGGAAGTACCTAACAACGACCAGTAGAAGGTCTTGGTGTTTAGAGGTGACACCTCAGACTCTAACAGGAAGTACCTAACAACGACCAGTAGAAGGTCTTGATGTTTAGACCTGACACCTCAGACTCTAACAGGAAGTACAAACCAACGACCAGTAGAAGGTCTTGGTGTTTAGACCTGACACCTCAGACTCTCACAGGAAGTACCTAACAACGACCAGTAGAAGGTCTTGGTGTTTAGACCTGACACCTCAGACTCTAACAGGAAGTACAAACCAACGACCAGTAGAAGAGAAGGTCTTGGTGTTTAGACCTGACACCTCAGACTCTAACAGGAAGTACAAACCAACGACCAGTAGAAGAGAAGGTCTTGGTGTTTAGACCTGACACCTCAGTCTCTAACAGGAAGTACCTAACAACGACCAGTAGAAGAGATGGTCTTGGTGTTTAGACCTGACACCTCAGTCTCTCACAGGAAGTACCTAACAACGACCAGTAGAAGGTCTTGGTGTTTAGAGGTGACACCTCAGACTCTAACAGGAAGTACCTAACAACGACCAGTAGAAGGTCTTGGTGTTTAGAGGTGACACCTCAGACTCTAACAGGAAGTACCTAACAACGACCAGTAGAAGGTCTTGATGTTTAGACCTGACACCTCAGACTCTAACAGGAAGTACAAACCAACGACCAGTAGAAGGTCTTGGTGTTTAGACCTGACACCTCAGACTCTCACAGGAAGTACCTAACAACGACCAGTAGAAGGTCTTGGTGTTTAGACCTGACACCTCAGACTCTAACAGGAAGTACAAAAAAGAAAACAACGACCAGAAAAAGCCAGAACAGTGGATTTCTCATTTCTCAACTGCCAATTCGCAAAGTGAAAGATTTAATTAAAACATGACATAATTTTCACCGCCTAAGCCTGTGGGATTCCTGTGCTGTGACCTCACGCGGGGTATTGTTTTGAGAGAGAGAGCGAGTACATTCTTGTCTGTTGACATCAGCTTCCCCTGGCTGTCGCAGAGGGGAGCAGGCCAGCTCAGGGAAACAGACACGACAATACAGGTTCATAGGTCAGGGGAGCCACATTAGAGCGTGACCACCTCTAGGCGACTCGCTCACAGCCCCTGGCAGAGTGGTTCACCTACAGCCTTACAGCCCCTGGCAGAGTGGTTCACCTACAGCCCCCAGCCCCTGGCAGAGTGGTTCACCTACAGCCTTACAGCCCCTGTCAGAGTGGTTCACCTACAGCTCCTCTCCCCAGCCCCTGGCAAGTGGTTGACCTACAGCCCCCAGCCCCTGGCAGAGTGGTTCACCTACAGCCCCCAGCCCCTGGCAGAGTGGTTCACCTACAGCCCCCAGCCCCTGGCAGAGTGGTACACCTACAGCTCCTCTCCCCAGCCCCTGGCAGAGTGGTTCACCTACAGCTCCTCTCCCCAGCCCCTGGCAGAAGTGGTTCACCTACAGCTCCTCTCCCCAGCCCCTGGCAAGTGGTTCACCTACAGCCCCCAGCCCCTGGCAGTGGTTCACCTACAGCTCCTCTCCCCAGCCTCTGGCAGAGTGGTTCACCTACAGCCCCCCAGCCCCTGGCAGAGTGGTTCACCTACAGCCCCCAGCCCCTGGCAGAGTGGTTCACCTACAGCTCCCTCTCCCCAGCCCCTGGCAGAGTGGTTCACCTACAGCCCCTCTCCCCAGCCCCTGGCAGAGTGGGTTCACCTACAGCTCCTCTCCCCAGCCCCTGGCAGAGTGGTTCACCTACAGCCCCCTCCCCAGCCCCTGGCAGAGGTTCACCTACAGCCCCCAGCCCCTGGCAGAGTGGTTCACCTACAGCTCCTCTCCCAGCCCCTGGCAGAGTGGTTCACCTACAGCCCCAGCCCCTGGCAGAGTGGTTCACCTACAGCCCCCAGCCCCTGGCAGAGTGGTTCACCTACAGCCCCAGCCCCTGGCAAGTGGTTCACCTACAGCCCCCAGCCCCTGGCAGAGTGGTTCACCTACAGCCCCCAGCCCCTGGCAGAGTGGTTCACCTACAGCTCCTCTCCCCAGCCTCTGGCAGAGTGGTTCACCTACAGCCCCCAGCCCCTGGCAGAGTGGTTCACCTACAGCCCCCAGCCCCTGGCAGAGTGGTTCACCTACAGCTCCTCTCCCCAGCCCCTGGCAGAGTGGTTCACCTACAGCCCCTCTCCCCAGCCCCTGGCAGAGTGGTTCACCTACAGCTCCTCTCCCCAGCCCCTGGCAGAGTGGTTCACCTACAGCCCCTCTCCCCAGCCCCTGGCAGAGTGGTTCACCTACAGCCCCCAGCCCCTGGCAGAGTGGTTCACCTACAGCTCCTCTCCCCAGCCCCTGGCAGAGTGGTTCACCTACAGCCCCCAGCCCCTGGCAGAGTGGTTCACCTACAGCCCCCAGCCCCTGGCAGAGTGGTTCACCTACAGCCCCCAGCCCCTGGCAGAGTGGTTCACCTACAGCCCCCAGCCCCTGGCAGAGTGGTTCACCTACAGCCCCCAGCCCCTGGCAGAGTGGTTCACCTACAGCTCCTCTCCCCAGCCCCTGGCAGAGTGGTTCACCTACAGCTCCTCTCCCCAGCCCTGGCAGAGGGTACACCTACAGCTCCTCTCCCCAGCCCCTGGCAGAAGTGGTTCACCTACAGCCCCAGCCCCTGGCAGAGTGGTTCACCTACAGCCCCCAGCCCCTGGCAGAGTGGTTCACCTACAGCCCCCAGCCCCTGGCAGAGTGGTTCACCTACAGCCCCCAGCCCCTGGCAGGATGATCCACTGGGCCAGAACTCTCCTGTCAGGATGATCCACTGGGCCAGAACTCTACTGTCAGGATGATCCACTGGGCCAGAACTCTACTGTCAGGATGATCCACTGGGCTAGAACTCTACTGTCAGGATGATCCACTGGGCCAGAACTCTACTGTCAGGATGATTCACTGGGCCAGAACTCTACTGTCAGGATGATCCACTGGGCCAGAACTCTACTGTCAGGGTGATCCACTGGGCTAGAACTCTACTGTCAGGATGATCCACTGGGCCAGAACTCTACTGTCAGGATGATCCACTGGGCCAGAACTCTAGTGTCAGGATGATCCACTGGGCCAGAACTCTACTGTCAGGATGATCCACTGGGCCAGAACTCTATTGTCAGGATGATCCACTGGGCCAGAACTCTACTGTCAGGATGATTCACTGGGCCAGAACTCTACTGTCAGGGTGATCCACTGGGCCAGAACTCTACTGTCAGGATGATCCACCGGGCCAGAACTCTACTGTCAGGATGATCCACCGGGCCAGAACTCTACTGTCAGGATGATCCACCGGGCCAGAACTCTACTGTCAGGATGATCCACCGGGCCAGAACTCTACTGTCAGGATGATCCACTGGGCCAGAACTCTACTGTCAGGATGATCCACTGGGCCAGAACTCTACTGTCAGGGTGATCCACTGGGCCAGAACTCTACTGTCAGGATGATCCACTGGGCCAGAACTCTACTGTCAGGATGATCCACTGGGCCAGAAATCTACTGTCAGGATGATGTAGGAAATTCCCCGTTAAAACTGAGGATGATGGAAGAGGGGCATGAGTGGAAAAGTTTGTGAACCACTGCTCTAGCCTGATGCGGTAAGGACTGGCTGACTGGCTGGCTGGCTGACTGGCTGGCTGACTGATTGACTGACTGGCTGATTGACTGACTGATTGACTGACTGGCTGGCTGGCTGATTGACTGACTGGCTGGCTGGCTGACTGATTGGCTGGCTGACTGGCTGATTGACTGGCTGGCTGGCTGACTGATTGACCGACTGGCTGGCTGACTGATTGGCTGGCTGGCTGACTGGCTGGCTGGCTGGCTGGCTGGCTGGCTGGCTGATTGACTGACTGGCTGGCTGACTGACTGATTGACTGGCTGGCTGACTGATTGGCTGGCTGACTGGCTGGCTGGCTGATTGGCTGGCTGGCTGACTGATTGACTGGCTGGCTGGCTGACTGATTGACTGACTGGCTGGCTGACTGATTGGCTGGCTGGCTGACTGGCTGGCTGGCTGGCTGGCTGGCTGACTGATTGACTGACTGGCTGGCTGGCTGGCTGGCTGGCTGGCTGGCTGGCTGACTGGCTGGCTGACTGGCTGGCTGACTGATTGCCTGCCTACCTGTCTGCCTACCCGACTACCTGTCTGACTGAAAAGCACTACATCCTGCGTGCCTCGGTGCCATGTCAGCTTTCCGTCACCAACCCATCTACCCTCCGAGGCACTGCTCTCTCCGGCTCTGCTTCCAGTCGTCTGTAGTGTTCAGCTGAATCAACTTGGCTGAGTCCAACCCACAGGAAGTCCAGATTCATTAAGAGGGCTACGTCACGCCGCTGTCTCCCTGACGTGTAATCAAAGCTGTGTTTTCTTTCACTGATGAAATGAAATGAGAGTTCCCCCGTAATTACATTATCACTAAGTCTGCAAGACTTTGTTGTTTTTAAGGTTGAAGGTTCGAGGTTTTAAGTTGAGTGTTTAAACAGGAGCTCAGATCCATTTGGTTGAACACATTGGACTTTATTTCAACGTCTTTAGTTCATCAATATGTCAGTCATACAGCATTTGACAAAGGGTCCTCTTTTTACAGGGCACCTCAGGCTGGGGGACTATGAGAAGGCTGGGGGGACTATGGGAGGGGCTGGGGGACTATGAGAAGGCTGGGGGACTATGGGAGGGCTGGGGGACTATGGGAAGGCTGGGGGACTATGAGAAGGCTGGGGGACTATGAGAAGGCTGGGGGACTATGGGAGGGCTGGGGGACTATGGGAAGGCTGGGGGACTATGGGAGGGCTGGGGGACTATGGGAAGGCTGGGGGACTAGCCTTCCCTGAGGGGTCCCCCAGCCTTCCCATGGTTCCATGGTCCCCCCAGCCTTCCCATAGTTCCGTAGTCCCCCAGCCTTCCCATAGTTCTGTAGTCCCCCAGCCTTCCCATAGTTCCATAGTCCCCCAGCCTTCCCATAGTTCCATAGTCCCCAGCCTTCCCATAGTTCCATAGTCCCCAGCCTTCCCATAGTCCTCCAGCCTTCCCATAGTCCCCCATCCTTCCCATAGTTCCATAGTCCCCCAGCCTTCCATATCCCTCCAGCCTTCCCATAGTCCTCCGGCCTTCCCATAGTCCTCCGGCCTTCCCATAGTCCTCCGGCCTTCCCATAGTCCTCCGGCCTTCCCATAGTCCCCCAGCCTTCCCATAGTTCCATAGTCCCCCAGTCTTCCCATTGTCCCATAGTCCCCCATCCTTCCCATGGTCCCCAGCCTTCGCATAGTCCCCCAGCCTTCGCATAGTCCCCATCCTTCCCATAGTCCCCCATCCTTCCCGTAGTCGCTCAGCCTTCCCATAGTCCCCCAGCCTTCCCATAGTCCCCCAGCCTTCCCATAGTCCCCCAGCCTTCCCGTAGTCCCCAGCCTTCCCATAGTCCCCCAGCCTTCCCGTAGTCCCATAGTCCCCAGCCTTCCCATAGTCCCATAGTCCCCCAGCCTTCCCATAGTCCTCCAGCCTTCCCATAGCCCTCCAGCCTTCCCATAGTCCTCCAGCCTTCCCATAGTCCCCCAGCCTTCCCATAGTCCCCAAGCCTTCCCATAGTCCCCCAGCCTTCCCATAGTCCCATAGTCCCCCAGCCTTCCCATAGTCCTCCAGCCTTCCCATAGCCCTCCAGCCTTCCCATAGTCCTCCAGCCTTCCCATAGTCCCCCAGCCTTCCCATAGTCCCCAAGCCTTCCCATAGTCCCCCAGCCTTCCCATAGTCCCCCAGCCTTCCCATAGTCCTCCAGCCTTCCCATAGTCCTCCGGCCTTCCCATAGTCCTCCGGCCTTCCCATAGTCCTCCGGTCTTCCCATAGTCCCCGGCCTTCCCATAGTCCCCCAGCCTTCCCATAGTCCCATAGTCCCCCAGCCTTCCCATAGTCCTCCAGCCTTCCCATAGCCCTCCAGCCTTCCCATAGTCCTCCAGCCTTCCCATAGTCCCCCAGCCTTCCCATAGTCCCCAAGCCTTCCCATAGTCCCCCAGCCTTCCCATAGTCCCCCAGCCTTCCCATAGTCCTCCAGCCTTCCCATAGTCCTCCGGCCTTCCATAGTCCTCCGGCCTTCCCATAGTCCTCCGGTCTTCCCATAGTCCCCGGCCTTCCCATAGTCCCCCAGCCTTCCCATAGTCCCCCAGCCTTCCCATAGTCCCCCAGCCTTCCCATAGTCCTCCAGCCTTACCATAGTCGTTCAGCCTTCCCATAGTCCCCCCAGCCTTCCCATAGTCCCATAGTCCTCCAGCCTTCCCATAGTCCCCAGCCTTCCCATAGTCCTCCAGCCTTCCCATAGCCCTCCAGCCTTCCCATAGTCCTCCAGCCTTCCCATAGTCCTCCAGCCTTCCCATAGTCCCCCAGCCTTCCCATAGTCCCCCAGCCTTCCCATAGTCCCCAGCCTTCCCATAGTCCCCCAGCCTTCCCATAGTCCCCCAGCCTTCCCATAGTCCCCCAGCCTTCCCATAGTCCCCCAGCCTTCCCATAGTCCTCCAGCCTTCCCATAGTCGCTCAGCCTTCCCATAGTCCCCCCAGCCTTCCCATAGTCCCATAGTCCCCCAGCCTTCCCATAGTCCTCCAGCCTTCCCATAGCCCTCCAGCCTTCCCATAGTCCTCCAGCCTTCCCATAGTCCCCCAGCCTTCCCATAGTCCCCAAGCCTTCCCATAGTCCCCCAGCCTTCCCATAGTCCCCCAGCCTTCCCATAGTCCTCCAGCCTTCCCATAGTCCTCCGGCCTTCCCATAGTCCTCCGGCCTTCCCATAGTCCTCCGGTCTTCCCATAGTCCTCCGGTCTTCCCATAGTCCCCCAGCCTTCCCATAGTCCCCCGCCTTCCCATAGTCCCCCAGCCTTCCCATAGTCCCCAGCCTTCCCATAGTCCTCCAGCCTTCCCATAGTCGCTCAGCCTTCCCATAGTCCCCCAGCCTTCCCATAGTCCCATAGTCCTCCAGCCTTCCCATAGTCCCCCAGCCTTCCCATAGTCCTCCAGCCTTCCCATAGTCTCCAGCCTTCCCATAGTCCTCCAGCCTTCCCATAGTCCCCCAGCCTTCCCATAGTCCCCCAGCCTTCCCATAGTCCTCCAGCCTTCCCATAGCCCTCCAGCCTTCCCATAGTCCTCCAGCCTTCCCATAGTCCCCCAGCCTTCCCATAGTCCCCAAGCCTTCCCATAGTCCCCCAGCCTTCCCATAGTCCCATAGTCCCCAGCCTTCCCATAGTCCTCCAGCCTTCCCATAGCCCTCAGCCTTCCCATAGTCCTCCAGCCTTCCCATAGTCCCCCAGCCTTCCCATAGTCCCCAAGCCTTCCCATAGTCCCCCCAGCCTTCCCATAGTCCCCCAGCCTTCCCATAGTCCTCCAGCCTTCCCATAGTCCTCCGGCCTTCCATAGTCCTCCGGCCTTCCCATAGTCCTCCGGTCTTCCCATAGTCCTCCGGTCTTCCCATAGTCCCCGGCCTTCCCATAGTCCCCCAGCCTTCCCATAGTCCCATAGTCCCCAGCCTTCCCATAGTCCTCCAGCCTTCCCATAGCCCTCCAGCCTTCCCATAGTCCTCCAGCCTTCCCATAGTCCCCCAGCCTTCCCATAGTCCCCAAGCCTTCCCATAGTCCCCCAGCCTTCCCATAGTCCCCCAGCCTTCCCATAGTCCTCCAGCCTTCCCATAGTCCTCCGGCCTTCCCATAGTCCTCCGGCCTTCCCATAGTCCTCCGGTCTTCCCATAGTCCCCCGGCCTTCCCATAGTCCCCCAGCCTTCCCATAGTCCCCCAGCCTTCCCATAGTCCCCCAGCCTTCCCATAGTCCTCCAGCCTTACCATAGTCGTTCAGCCTTCCCATAGTCCCCCAGCCTTCCCATAGTCCCATAGTCCTCCAGCCTTCCCATAGTCCCCAGCCTTCCCATAGTCCTCCAGCCTTCCCATAGCCCTCCAGCCTTCCCATAGTCCTCCAGCCTTCCCATAGTCCTCCAGCCTTCCCATAGTCCCCCAGCCTTCCCATAGTCCCCCAGCCTTCCCATAGTCCCCCAGCCTTCCCATAGTCCCCAGCCTTCCCATAGTCCCCAGCCTTCCCATAGTCCCCCAGCCTTCCCATAGTCCCCCAGCCTTCCCATAGTCCTCCAGCCTTCCCATAGTCGCTCAGCCTTCCCATAGTCCCCCAGCCTTCCCATAGTCCCATAGTCCCCCAGCCTTCCCATAGTCCTCCAGCCTTCCCATAGCCCTCCAGCCTTCCCATAGTCCTCCAGCCTTCCCATAGTCCCCCAGCCTTCCCATAGTCCCCAAGCCTTCCCATAGTCCCCCAGCCTTCCCATAGTCCCCCAGCCTTCCCATAGTCCTCCAGCCTTCCCATAGTCCTCCGGCCTTCCCATAGTCCTCCGGCCTTCCCATAGTCCTCCGGTCTTCCCATAGTCCTCCGGTCTTCCCATAGTCCCCAGCCTTCCCATAGTCCCCCCGCCTTCCCATAGTCCCCCAGCCTTCCCATAGTCCCCAGCCTTCCCATAGTCCTCCAGCCTTCCCATAGTCGCTCAGCCTTCCCATAGTCCCCCAGCCTTCCCATAGTCCCATAGTCCTCCAGCCTTCCCATAGTCCCCCAGCCTTCCCATAGTCCTCCAGCCTTCCCATAGTCCTCCAGCCTTCCCATAGTCCTCCAGCCTTCCCATAGTCCCCCAGCCTTCCCATAGTCCCCCAGCCTTCCCATAGTCCCCCAGCCTTCCCATAGTCCCCCAGCCTTCCCATAGTCCCCCAGCCTTCCCATAGTCCCCCAGCCTTCCCATAGTCCCCAGCCTTCCCATAGTCCCCCAGCCTTCCCATAGTCCCCCAGCCTTCCCATAGTCCCCCAGCCTTCCCATAGTCCCCCAGCCTTCCCATAGTCGCTCAGCCTTCCCATAGTCCCCCAGCCTTCCCATAGTCCCATAGTCCTCCAGCCTTCCCATAGTCCCCCAGCCTTCCCATAGTCCCCCAGCCTTCCCATAGTCCCCAGCCTTCCCATAGTCCCCCAGCCTTCCCATAGTCCCCCAGCCTTCCCATAGTCCCCCAGCCTTCCCATAGTCCCCCAGCCTTCCCATAGTCCCCAGCCTTCCCATAGTCCCCCAGCCTTCCCATAGTCGCTCAGCCTTCCCATAGTCCCCCAGCCTTCCCATAGTCCCATAGTCCTCCAGCCTTCCCATAGTCCCCCAGCCTTCCCATAGTCCTCCAGCCTTCCCATAGCCCTCCAGCCTTCCCATAGTCCTCCAGCCTTCCCATAGTCCCCCAGCCTTCCCATAGTCCCCCAGCCTTCCCATAGTCCCCCAGCCTTCCCATAGTCCCCCAGCCTTCCCATAGTCCCCCAGCCTTCCCATAGTCCTCCAGACTTCCCATAGTCCTCAGCCTTCCCATATTCCCCCATCCTTCCCATAGTTCCATAGTCCCCCAGCCTTCCCATTGTCCCCCCAGCCTTCCCATTGTCCCCCAGCCTTCCCATAGTCCCATAGTCCTCCAGCCTTCCCATAGTCCCCCAGCCTTCCCATAGTCCTCCAGCCTTCCCATAGTCCTCCAGCCTTCCCATAGTCCTCCGGCCTTCCCATAGTCCTCCGGCCTTCCCATAGTCCTCCGGCCTTCCCATAGTCCTCCGGCCTTCCCATAGTCCCCCGGCCTTCCCATAGTCCCCCAGCCTTCCCATAGTCCCCCAGCCTTCCCATAGTCCCCCAGCCTTCCCATAGTCCCCCAGCCTTCCCATAGTCCCCCAGCCTTCCCATAGTCCCCCAGCCTTCCCATAGTCCCCCAGCCTTCCCATAGTCCCCAGCCTTCCCATAGTCCTCCAGCCTTCCCATAGTCCCCCAGCCTTCCCATAGTCCCCAGTCCTCCAGCCTTCCCGTAGTCGCTCAGCCTTCCCATAGTCCCCCAGCCTTCCCATAGTCCCCCAGCCTTCCCATAGTCCTCCAGCCTTCCCGTAGTCCCCCAGCCTTCCCGTAGTCCCCCAGCCTTCCAGTGTATTGACATGAAGCTGACTTATCTGTGTTGTGTTATTGTTCCTCAGGTCTGGAAGGAGACCCAGAGGCCCAGGTCATGGCAGGACAGTACCCCAGCCAGAGCATTACATGCAGGGGAGGAGGAGGACCAGGGCTGGGTGTCCTGGGCCTGGTCCTTCGTCCCAGCTATCGTGGGAGCTGAGGATGAGGAGGGGAGGAAGGCTTCTACCAGCAGGGGAGGAGGGAGGCCGGTCCAGCCCACAGCAGAACCCACCTAAAGACCCTGTTGTCTCCATAGGCTTCTACTGCACCAAGGCCTCTGTCGCATTCAAGGTAGGAAGACCAGGGAGGGAGTGTGTGTCTGTGTGTGTCCAGAGTTGGAATATTGTGGAATGTGCTAGAATTAAAATATACAATTATTTGTCTCTCTCTGTCTGTCTGTCTCTCTCTGTCTGTCTGTCTCTCTCTGTCTGTCTCGGTCTCTCTGTATGTCTGTCCCTGACTGTCTCTGTCTGTCTGTCTCGGTCTCTCTCTCTGTCTCGGTCTCTGTCTGTCTCTCTCCGTCTTGGTCTCTCTCGGTCTCTCTCTCGCTCCGTCTCTTTCTCTCTCCTCCGTCTCGGTCTCTCTCCTTCTCGGTCTCTCTCTCCGTCTCGGTCTCTCTCTCTCTCTCTGTCTCGGTCTCTCTCCTTCTCCGTCTCTCTCGGTCTCTCTCCGTCTCGGTCTCTCCGTCTCGGTCTCTCCGTCTCGGTCTCTCTCAGAAGTGGATTCATCTGTGTCTTCCCTCGGGTTCAGATCAGTCAGATCATGTTCTGCATTAGTATCGGGGCAGAAGGTTAAATATCATGCCAAATGGAGCCTGTCGCTTTTCTAATACTGTTTCAATAGTTCCTGTAGTGTTTGACTTCTTTTAATCAGTTAATTGGCTCTCTCCTCAGGAGTAATTGCAGACAGCCGAAGGGATGACGTTTGGTTTTAAACGTTCACATTTAGCGGAAGTATTTCATTTGAGGGTAATTTCCTTTGAACAGGCAGCCAGTGCAGGGACCTGCCTCTCTGTCTCTCTCTGTCTCTCTCTCTCTCTCTCTCTCTCTCTCTCTCTCTCTCTCTCTCTCTCTCTCTCACTCTCACTCTCACTCTCACTCTCACTCTCACTCTCCTCTCACTCACTCTCTCCTCTCTCTCTCTCTCTCTCTCTCTGTCACTCTCTCTCTCTCTCTCTCTGTCTCTCTCTCTCTCTGTCTCTCTCTCTCTCTGTCTCTCTCTCTCTCTGTCTCTCTCTCTCTCTGTGTATCTCTGTCTCTCTCTCTGTCTCTCTCTCTGTCTCTCTCTCTGTCTCTCTCTGTCTCTCTCTCTGTCTCTCTCTCTCTCTCTCTCTCTCTCTCTGTCTCTCTCTCTGTCTCTCTCTCTGTCTCTCTCTCTGTCTCTCTCTCTGTCTCTCTCTCTGTCTCTCTCTCTCTCTCTCTCTCTCTCTCTCTCTCTCTCTCTCTCTCTCTCTCTCTCTCTCTCTCTCTCTCTCTCTCTCTCTCTCTCTCTCTCTCTCTCTCTCTCTCTCTCTCTCTGTCTCTCTCTCTGTCTCTCTCTGTCTCTCTCTGTCTCTCTCTGTCTCTCTCTGTCTCTGTCTCTCTCTGTCTCTGTCTCTCTCTGTCTCTCTCTCTCTCTGTCTCTCTCTGTCTCTGTCTCTCTCTGTCTCTCTCTCTCTCTCTCTCTCTCTCTCTGTCTCTCTCTCTCTCTCTCTCTCTCTCTCTCTCTCTCTCTCTCTCTCTCTCTCTCTGTCTCTCTCTCTGTCTCTGTCTCTGTCTCTGTCTCTCTCTCTCTGTCTCTCTCTCTCTGAGAAGGCAGTGCAGGGACCTGCCTCTCTCTCTCTCTCTTTCTCTCTCTCTCTTTCTCTTTCTCTCTTTCTCTTTCTCTCTCTGAGAAGACAGTGCAGGGACCTGCCTCTCTCTCTCTGGAAGTGCAGGAGAAGAAAGGGAAAGAGAGCAGAGGGAGGAGAAGAGAGGGAGGAAGAGGGAAGGGAAAGAGAGCAGAGGGAGGAGAAGAGAGGAGGAGAAGAGAGGGAAAGAGACAGAGGGAGGAGAAGAGAGGGAAAGAGAGCAGAGGAGGAGGAGAAGAGAGGAAAGAGAGCAGAGGGAGGAGGAAGAGAGGAAAGAGAGCAGAGGGAGGAGAAGAGAGGGAGGAGAAGGAGGGAGGAGAAGAGAGGAGGAGAAGAGAGGGAGGAGAAGAGAGGGAGGAGAAGAGAGGAGGAGAAGAGAGGGAGGAGAAGAGAGGGAGGAGAAGAGGAGGAGGAGAAGAGGAGGGAGGGAAAGAGGGAGGAGAAGGAGAGGGAGGAGAAGAGAGGGAGGAGAAGAGAGGAAAGAAGAGCAGAGGAAGGAGAAAGAGAGGAAAAGAGAAGCAGAGGGTGGAGAAGAGAGGGAAAGAGAGCAGAGGGAGGAGAAGAGAGGAGGAGAAAGAAGGAAAGAGAGCAGAGGGAGGAGAAGAGAGGGAAAGAGAGCAGAGGGAGGAGAAGAGAAGGAAAGAGAGCAGAGGAAGGAGAAGAGAGGAAAGAAGCAGAGGGAGGAAAGAGAGGAAAGAGAAGAAGAGGGAGGAGAAAGAGGAGGGAAAGAAGAAGAGGGAGAAGAGAGGGAAAGAGAGAAAGAGGGAGGAGAAGAGAGGAGGAGAAGAGAGGGAGGAGAAGAGAGGGAGGAGAAGAGAGGGAGGGAGAGAGGGAGGAGAAGAGAGGGAGGAGAAGAGAGGAGGAGGAGAAGAGAGGGAGGAGAAGAGAGGGAGGAGAAGAGAGGGAGGAGAAGAGAGGGAGGAGAAGAGAGGGAAAAGAGAGCAGAGGGAGGAGAAGAGAGGGAAAGAGAGAGCAGAGGGTGGAGAAGAGAGGGAAAGAGAGCAGAGGGAGGGAAGAGAGGAGGAGAAGAGAGGGAAAGAGAGCAGAGGGAGGAGAAGAGAGGGAAAGAGAGCAGAGGGAGGAGAGAGAGGGAAAGAGAGCAGAGGGAGGAGAAGAGAGGGAAGAGAGCAGAGGGAGGAGAAGAGAGGGAAAGAGAGAAGAGGGAGGAGAAGAGAGGGAAAGAGAGAAGAGGGAGAAGAGAGGGAAAGAGAGAAGAGGGAGGAGAAGAGAGGGAGGAGAGAAGAGAGGGAGGAGAAGAGAGGGAGGAGAAGAGAGGGAGGAGAAGAGAGGGAGGAGAAGAGAGGGAGGAGAGAGAGGGAGGAGAAGAGAGGGAGGAGAAGAGAGGGAGGAGAAGAGAGTGAGGAGAAGAGAGTGAGGAGAAGAGAGTGAGGAGAAGAGAGTGAGGAGAAGAGAGGGAGGAGAAGAGAGGGAGGAGAAGAGAGTGAGGAGAAGAGAGGGAGGAGAAGAGAGTGAGGAGAAGAGAGGGAGGAGAAGAAGGGAGGAGAAGAGAGGGAGGAGAAGAAGGGAGGAGAAGAGGGAGGAGAAGAGGGAGGAGAAGAGAGGGAGGAGAAGAGGGAGGAGAAGAGAGGGAGGAGAAGAGAGGGGAGGAGAAGAGAGTGAGGAGAAGAGAGTGAGGAGAAGAGAGGGAAAGAGAGCAGAGGGAGGAGAAGAGAGGGAAAGAGAGAGCAGAGGGTGGAGAAGAGAGGGAAAGAGAGCAGAGGGAGGAGAAGAGAGGGAGGAGAAGAGAGGGAAAGAGAGCAGAGGAGGAGAAGAGAGGGAAAGAGAGCAGAGGGAGGAGAAGAGAGGGAAGAGAGCAGAGGGGAGGAGAAGAGAGGGAAAGAGAGCAGAGGGAGGAGAAGAGAGAGGAAAAGAGAGAAGAGGGAGGAGAAGAGAGGGAAAGAGAGAAGAGGGAGAAGAGAGGGAAAGAGAGAAGAGGGAGGAGAGAGAGGGAGGAGGAGAAGAGAGGGAGGAGAAGAGAGGGAGGGAGAAGAGAGGGAGGAGAGAGAGGGAGGAGAAGAGAGGGAGGAGAGAGAGGGAGGAGAAGAGAGGGAGGAGAAGAGAGAGGGAGGAGAAGAGAGGGAGGAGAAGAGAGGGAAAAGAGAGCAGAGGGAGGAGAAAGAGAGAGGAAAGAGAGAGCAGAGGGTGGAGAAGAGAGGGAAAGAGAGCAGAGGAGGAGAAGAGGGAGGAGAAGAGAGGAAAGAGAGCAGAGGGAGGAGAAGAGAGGGAAAGAGAGCAGAGGGAGGAGAAGAGAGGAAAGAGAGCAGAGGGGAGGAGAAGAGAGGGAAAGAGAGCAGAGGGAGGAGAGAGGGAAAGAAGAGGGAGGAGAAGAGAGGGAAAGAGAGAGAAGAGGGGAAGAGAGGGAAAGAAGAAGAGGGAGGAGAAGAGAGGGAGGAGAAGAGAGGAGGAGAGAGAGGGAGGAGAAGAGAGGGAGGAGAAGAGAGGGAGGAGAAGAGAGGGAGGAGAAGAGAGGGAGGAGAAGAGAGGGAGGAGAAGAGAGTGAGGAGAAGAGAGTGAGGAGAGAGAGTGAGGAGAAGAGAGTGAGGAGAAGAGAGTGAGGAGAAGAGAGGGAGGAGAAGAGAGGGGAGGAGAAGGAGAGGGAGGAGAAGAGAGTGAGGAGAAGAGAGGGAGGAGAAGAAGGGAGGAGAAGAGAGGGAGGAGAAGAAGGGAGGAGAAGAGGGAGGAGAAGAGGGAGGAGAAGAGAGGGAGGAGAAGAGAGGGAGGAGAAGAGAGGGAGGAGAAGAGAGTGAGGAGAAGAGAGTGAGGAGAAGAGAGGGAGGAGAAGAGAGGGAGGAGAAGAGAGGGAGGAGAAGAGAGGGAGGAGAAGAGAGTGAGGAGAAGAGAGTGAGGAGAAGAGAGTGAGGAGAAGAGGGAGGAGAAGAGGGAGGAGAAGAGGGAGGAGACGAGAGGGAGGAGGAGAGGAAGGAGAAGAGAGGAAGGAGAAGAGAGGGAGGAGAAGAGAGGGAGGAGAAGAGAGGGAGGAGAAGAGAGGGAGGAGAAGAGAGGAAGGAGAGCAGAGGAAGGAGAGCAGAGGGGAGGAGAAGAGAGGGAGGAGAAGAGAGGGAGGAGAAGAGAGGGAGGAGAAGAGAGGGAGGAGAAGAGAGCAGAGGGAGGAGAAGAGAGCAGAGGGAGGAGAAGAGAGGGAAAGAGAGCAGAGGGAGGAGAAGAGAGGGAAAGAGAGCAGAGGGAGGAGAAGAGAGGGAAAGAGAGCAGAGGGAGGAGAAGAGAGGGAGGGAGAAGAGAGGGAGGAGAAGAGAGGGAAAGAGAGAGAAGAGGGAGGAGAAGAGAGGGAGGAGAAGAGAGGGAGGAGAAGAGAGGAAAGAGAGAGCAGAGGGAGGAGAAGAGAGGGAGGAGAAGAGAGGAAAGAGGGAGGAGAAAGAGAGGAAAGAGGGAGGAGAAGAGAGGAAAGAGGGAGGAGAAGAGAGGAAGAGGGAGGAGAAGAGAGGGAAAGAGGGAGGAGAAGAGAGGAAAGAGAGAGCAGAGGAGGAGAAGAGAGGGAGGAGAAGAGAGGGAGGAGAGAGAGAGGGAGGAGAAGAGAGGGAGGAGAAGAGAGGGAAAGAGAGAGCAGAGGGTGGAGCAGAGGGTGGAGAAGAGAGGGTGGAGAAGAGAGGGTGGAGAAGAGAGGGTGGAGAAGAGAGGGTGGAGAAGAGAGGGTGGAGAAGAGAGGGTGGAGAGAGAGGGTGGAGAAGAGAGGGAGAAGAAGAGGGAGGAGAAGAGAGGAAGGAGAAGAGAGGGAAAGAGAGCAGAGGGAGGAGAAAGAGAGGGAAGAGAGAGCAGAGGGAGGAGAAGAGAGGAGGAGAAGGGAGGAGAAGAGGGGAGGAGAGCAGAGGGAGGAGAAGAGAGGAAAAGAGAGCAGAGGAGGAGAAGAGAGGAAAGAGGGAGGAGAAAGAGAGGAAGGATGAAAGTGGTTCCATCAGTAGAATAATAAGGTGCAGCTGCTCAGTCTGTTCTGACCTGCACCTGCTTCCTGTGTTAGTCGAAACGGTGGGACTGAGCTGCACCCAGCCAGCCATCACCTCTCTCTCCCCCGGCCAGACCCTCCTTACCCCCTCTCTCCTCTCTCCCCTGACCAGACTCTCCTCACCCCCCTGACCACACTCTCCTCACCCCCTCCCTCCTCTCTCTCTCTCCGGAGAGTGTTTGTGTTGTTCAGAGACCTCCACTCAGTCTGTGTGTTGTTCTGAGACCTCCACTCAGTCTGTGTGTTGTTCAGAGACCTCCACTCAGTCTGTGTGTTGTCCTGAGACCCAGAGACCTCCACTCAGTCTGTGTGTTGTTCAGAGACCTCCACTCGGTCTGTGTGTTGTTCAGAGACCTCCACTCAGTCTGTGTGTTGTTCAGAGACCTCCACTCAGTCTGTGTGTTGTTCAGAGACCTCCACTCAGTCTGTGTGTTGTCCTGAGACCCAGAGACCTCCACTCAGTCTGTGTGTTGTTCAGAGACCTCCACTCAGTCTGTGTGTTGTCCTGAGACAGAGACCTCCACTCAGTCTGTGTGTTGTTCAGAGACCTCCACTCAGTCTGTGTGTTGTTCAGAGACCCAGAGACCTCCACTCAGTCTGTGTGTTGTTCAGAGACCTCCACTCAGTCTGTGTGTTGTTCAGAGACCTCCACTCAGTCTGTGTGTTGTTCAGAGACCTCCACTCAGTCTGTGTGTTGTTCAGACCTCCACTCAGTCTGTGTGTTGTTCAGAGACCTCCACTCAGTCTGTGTGTTGTTCAGAGACCTCCACTCAGTCTGTGTGTTGTTCAGAGACCTCCACTCAGTCTGTGTGTTGTTCAGAGACCTCCACTCAGTCTGTGTGTTGTTCAGAGACCTCCACTCCCAGTCTGTGTGTTGTTCAGAGACCTCCACTCAGTCTGTGTGTTGTTCAGAGACCTCCACTCAGTCTGTGTGTTGTTCAGAGACCTCCACTCAGTCTGTGTGTTGTTCAGAGACCTCCACTCAGTCTGTGTGTTGTTCAGAGACCTCCACTCAGTCTGTGTGTTGTTCAGAGACCTCCACTCAGTCTGTGTGTTGTTCAGAGACCTCCACTCAGTCTGTGTGTTGTCCTGAGACCCAGAGACCTCCACTCAGTCTGTGTGTTGTTCAGAGACCTCCACTCAGTCTGTGTGTTGTCCTGAGACCTCCACTCAGTCTGTGTGTTGTTCAGAGACCCAGAGACCTCCACTCAGTCTGTGTGTTGTCCTGAGACCCAGAGACCTCCACTCAGTCTGTGTGTTGTTCAGAGACCTCCACTCAGTCTGTGTGTTGTTCAGAGACCTCCACTCAGTCTGTGTGTTGTTCAGAGACCTCCACTCAGTCTGTGTGTTGTTCAGAGACCTCCACTCAGTCTGTGTGTTGTTCAGAGACCTCCACTCCCAGTCTGTGTGTTGTTCAGAGACCTCCACTCAGTCTGTGTGTTGTTCAGAGACCTCCACTCAGTCTGTGTGTTGTTCAGAGACCTCCCTCAGTCTGTGTGTTGTTCAGAGACCTCCACTCAGTCTGTGTGTTGTTCAGAGACCTCCACTCAGTCTGTGTGTTGTTCAGAGACCTCCACTCAGTCTGTGTGTTGTTCAGAGACCTCCACTCAGTCTGTGTGTTGTCCTGAGACCCAGAGACCTCCACTCAGTCTGTGTGTTGTTCAGAGACCTCCACTCAGTCTGTGTGTTGTCCTGAGACCCAGAGACCTCCACTCAGTCTGTGTGTTGTTCAGAGACCTCCACTCAGTCTGTGTTGTTCAGAGACCTCCACTCAGTCTGTGTGTTGTTCAGAGACCTCCACTCAGTCTGTGTGTTGTCCTGAGACCCAGAGACCTCCACTCAGTCTGTGTGTTGTTCCAGAGACCTCCACTCAGTCTGTGTGTTGTCCAGAGACCCAGAGACCTCCACTCAGTCTGTGTGTTGTTCAGAGACCTCCCTCCCAGTCTGTGTGTTGTTCAGAGACCTCCACTCAGTCTGTGTGTTGTTCAGAGACCTCCACTCAGTCTGTGTGTTGTTCAGAGACCTCCACTCAGTCTGTGTGTTGTTCAGAGACCTCCACTCAGTCTGTGTGTTGTTCAGAGACCTCCACTCAGTCTGTGTGTTGTTCAGAGACCTCCACTCAGTCTGTGTGTTGTTCAGAGACCTCCACTCAGTCTGTGTGTTGTTCAGAGACCTCCACTCAGTATGTGTGTTGTTCAGAGACCTCCACTCAGTCTGTGTGTTGTTCAGAGACCTCCACTCAGTCTGTGTGTTGTCCTGAGACCCAGAGACCTCCACTCAGTCTGTGTGTTGTTCAGAGACCTCCACTCAGTCTGTGTGTTGTCCTGAGACCTCCACTCAGTCTGTGTGTTGTTCAGAGACCCAGAGACCTCCACTCAGTCTGTGTGTTGTCCTGAGACCCAGAGACCTCCACTCAGTCTGTGTGTTGTTCAGAGACCTCCACTCAGTCTGTGTGTTGTTCAGAGACCTCCCTCAGTCTGTGTGTTGTTCAGAGACCTCCACTCAGTCTGTGTGTTGTTCAGAGACCTCCACTCAGTCTGTGTGTTGTTCAGAGACCTCCACTCAGTCTGTGTGTTGTTCAGAGACCTCCACTCAGTCTGTGTGTTGTTCAGAGACCTCCACTCAGTCTGTGTGTTGTTCAGAGACCTCCACTCAGTCTGTGTGTTGTTCAGAGACCTCCACTCAGTCTGTGTGTTGTTCAGAGACCTCCACTCAGTCTGTGTGTTGTTCAGAGACCTCCACTCAGTCTGTGTGTTGTTCAGAGACCTCCACTCAGTCTGTGTGTTGTTCAGAGACCTCCACTCAGTCTGTGTGTTGTCCTGAGACCCAGAGACCTCCACTCAGTCTGTGTGTTGTTCAGAGACCTCCACTCAGTCTGTGTGTTGTCCTGAGACCCAGAGACCTCCACTCAGTCTGTGTGTTGTTCAGAGACCTCCACTCAGTCTGTGTGTTGTTCAGAGACCTCCACTCAGTCTGTGTGTTGTTCAGAGACCTCCACTCAGTCTGTGTGTTGTTCAGAGACCTCCACTCAGTCTGTGTGTTGTCCTGAGACCCAGAGACCTCCACTCAGTCTGTGTGTTGTTCAGAGACCTCCACTCAGTCTGTGTGTTGTCCTGAGACCCAGAGACCTCCACTCAGTCTGTGTGTTGTTCAGAGACCTCCACTCAGTCTGTGTGTTGTTCAGAGACCTCCACTCAGTCTGTGTGTTGTCCTGAGACCCAGAGACCTCCACTCAGTCTGTGTGTTGTTCAGGAGACCTCCACTCAGTCTGTGTATTTGTTCAGAGACCTCCACTCAGTCTGTGTGTTGTTCAGAGACCTCCACTCAGTCTGTGTGTTGTTCAGAGACCTCCACTCAGTCCTGTGTGTTGTCCTGAGACCCAGAGACCTCCACTCAGTCTGTGTGTTGTTCAGGAGACCTCCACTCAGTCTGTGTGTTGTCCTGGAGACCCAGAGACCTCCACTCAGTCTGTGTGTTGTTCAGAGACCTCCACTCCCAGTCTGTGTGTTGTCCAGAGACCCAGAGACCTCCACTCAGTCTGTGTGTTGTTCAGAGACCTCCACTCAGTCTGTGTGTTGTTCAGAGACCTCCACTCAGTCTGTGTGTTGTTCAGAGACCTCCCTTCAGTCTGTGTAATTTGTTCAGAGACCTCCACTCAGTCTGTGTGTTGTTCAGAGACCTTCCACTCAGTCTGTGTGTTGTTCAGAGACCTCCACTCAGTCTGTGTGTTGTTCAGGAGACCTCCACTCAGTCTGTGTGTTGTCCTGAGACCCAGTCTGTGTGTTGAGACCTCCACTCAGTCTGTGTGTTGTTCAGAGACCTCCACTCAGTCTGTGTTGTTCAAGACCTCCTCCAGTCTGTGTGTTGTCCTGAGACCTCCACTCAGTCTGTGTGTTGTTCAGAACCTCCACTCAGTCTGTTCAGAGACCTCCACTCAGTCTGTGTTGTTCAGAGACCTCCACTCAGTCTGTGTGTTGTTCAGAGACCTCCACTCAGTCTGTGTGTTGTTCAGAGACCTCCACTCAGTCTGTGTGTTGTTCAGAGACCTCCACTCAGTCTGTGTGTTGTTCAGAGACCTCCACTCAGTCTGTGTGTTGTTCAGAGACCTCCACTCAGTCTGTGTGTTGTTCAGAGACCTCCACTCAGTCTGTGTGTTGTTCAGAGACCTCCACTCAGTCTGTGTGTTGTTCAGAGACCTCCACTCAGTCTGTGTGTTGTTCAGAGACCTCCACTCAGTCTGTGTGTTGTTCAGAGACCTCCACTCAGTCTGTGTGTTGTTCAGAGACCTCCACTCAGTCTGTGTGTTGTTCAGAGACCTCCACTCAGTCTGTGTGTTGTTCAGAGACCTCCACTCAGTCTGTGTGTTGTCCTGAGACCTCCACTCAGTCTGTGTGTTGTTCAGAGACCTCCACTCAGTCTGTGTGTTGTTCAGAGACCTCCACTCAGTCTGTGTGTTGTTCAGAGACCTCCACTCAGTCTGTGTGTTGTTCAGAGACCTCCACTCAGTCTGTGTGTTGTTCAGAGACCTCCACTCAGTCTGTGTGTTGTTCAGAGACCTCCACTCAGTCTGTGTGTTGTTCAGAGACCTCCACTCAGTCTGTGTGTTGTTCAGAGACCTCCACTCAGTCTGTGTGTTGTTCAGAGACCTCCACTCAGTCTGTGTGTTGTTCAGAGACCTCCACTCAGTCTGTGTGTTGTTCAGAGACCTCCACTCAGTCTGTGTGTTGTTCAGAGACCTCCACTCAGTCTGTGTGTTGTTCAGAGACCTCCACTCAGTCTGTGTGTTGTCCTGAGACCCAGAGACCTCCACTCAGTCTGTGTGTTGTTCAGAGACCTCCACTCAGTCTGTGTGTTGTCCTGAGACCTCCACTCAGTCTGTGTGTTGTTCAGAGACCCAGAGACCTCCACTCAGTCTGTGTGTTGTCCTGAGACCTCCACTCAGTCTGTGTGTTGTTCAGAGACCTCCACTCAGTCTGTGTGTTGTTCAGAGACCTCCACTCAGTCTGTGTGTTGTCCTGAGACCCAGAGACCTCCACTCAGTCTGTGTGTTGTTCAGAGACCTCCACTCAGTCTGTGTGTTGTTCAGAGACCTCCACTCAGTCTGTGTGTTGTTCAGAGACCTCCACTCAGTCTGTGTGTTGTTCAGAGACCTCCACTCAGTCTGTGTGTTGTTCAGAGACCTCCACTCAGTCTGTGTGTTGTTCAGAGACCTCCACTCAGTCTGTGTGTTGTTCAGAGACCTCCACTCAGTCTGTGTGTTGTTCAGAGACCTCCACTCAGTCTGTGTGTTGTTCAGAGACCTCCACTCAGTCTGTGTGTTGTTCAGAGACCTCCACTCAGTCTGTGTGTTGTTCAGAGACCTCCACTCAGTCTGTGTGTTGTCCTGAGACCCAGAGACCTCCACTCAGTCTGTGTGTTGTTCAGAGACCTCCACTCAGTCTGTGTGTTGTTCAGAGACCTCCACTCAGTCTGTGTGTTGTTCTGAGACCCAGAGACCTCCACTCAGTCTGTGTGTTGTTCAGAGACCTCCACTCAGTCTGTGTGTTGTTCAGAGACCTCCACTCAGTCTGTGTGTTGTCCTGAGACCCAGAGACCTCCACTAGCCTGTGTGTTGTTCAGGAGAGACTCACTCAGTCTGTGCTGGTCTGAGACTCACTCAGTCTGTGTGTTGTTCAGAGACTCTACCTGGGGTCTGCCAAAGGTCTAGACTCCACTCAGTCTGTGTGTTGTTCAGAGACCTCCACTCAGGCCTGTGTGTTGTCCTGGGAGAACTATAGACTCCACTCAGTCTGTGTGTTGTTCAGAGACTTCCACTCTAGTCTGTGTGGTTAACCTGAGACCTCCACTCAGTCTGTGTGTTGTTCAGAGACTTCCACTCAGTCTGTGTGTTGTCCTGAGACCCAGAGACCTCCACTCAGTCTGTGTGTTGTTCAGAGACCTCCACTCAGTCTGTGTGTTGTTCAGAGACCTCCACTCAGTCTGTGTGTTGTTCAGGAGCCACTCCACTCAGTCTGTGTGTTGTTCAGAGACTCACCAGTCTGTGGGTTGTTGGAACCCAGAGACCTCCACTCAGTCTGTGTTGTTCAGAGACCTCCACTCAGTCTGTGTGTTGTCCTGAGACCCAGAGACCTCCACTCAGTCTGTGTGTTGTTCAGAGACCTCCACTCAGTCTGTGTGTGTGTTGTTCAGAGTTCCAGTCTGTGTGTTGTTCAGAGACTTCCCACTCAGTCTGTGTGTTGTCAGAGACTTCCACTCAGTCCCAGAGACCTCCACTCAGTCTGTGTGTTGTTCAGAGACCTCCCTCCCAGTCTGTGTAGGCCCCAATTTAGAGACCTCCACTCAGTCAGCTTATTGTTCAGAAGACCTCCACTCAGTCTGTGTGTTGTTCAGAGACCTCCACTCAGTCTGTGTGTTGTCCTGAGACCCAGAGACCTCCACTCAGTCTGTGTGTTGTTCAGAGACCTCCACTCAGTCTGTGTGTTGTTCAGAGACCTCCACTCAGTCTGTGTGTTGTTCTGAGACTCCAGAGACCTCCACTCAGTCCAGAGACTCCACTCAGTCTGTGTGTTGTTCAGAGACCTCACTCAGTCTGTGTGTTGTCCTGAGACCCAGAGACCTCCACTCAGTCTGTGTGTTGTTCAGAGACCTCCACTCAGTCTGTGTGTTGTCCTGAGACCTCCCACTCAGTCTGTGTGTTGTTCAGAGACCTCCACTCAGTCTGTGTGTTGTTCAGAGACCTCCACTCAGTCTGTGTGTTGTTCAGAGACCTCCACTCAGTCTGTGTGTTGTTCAGAGACCTCCACTCCCAGTCTGTGTGTTGTTCAGAGACCTCCACTCAGTCTGTGTGTTGTTCGAGACCCAGAGACCTCCACTCAGTCTGTGTGTTGTTCAGAGACTTCCACTCAGTCTGTGTGTTGCTCAGAGACCTCCACTCAGTCTGTGTGCTCGTCCCGAGACTGTGTGTTGTTCAGAGACCTCCACTCAGTCTGTGTGTTGTTCAGAGACCTCCACTCAGTCTGTGTGTTGTTCAGAGACCTCCACTCAGTCTGTGTGTTGTTCAGAGACCTCCACTCAGTCTGTGTGTTGTTCAGAGACCTCCACTCAGTCTGTGTGTTGTTCAGAGACCTCCACTCAGTCTGTGTGTTGTTCAGAGACCTCCACTCAGTCTGTGTGTTGTTCAGAGACCTCCACTCAGTCTGTGTGTTGTTCAGAGACCTCCACTCAGTCTGTGTGTTGTTCAGAGACCTCCACTCAGTCTGTGTGTTGTCTCTCTCTCTCTCTCTCTCTCTCTCTCTCTCTCTCTCTCTCTCTGTCTCTCTCTGTCTCTCTGTCTCTCTGTCTCTCTCTCTGTCTCTGTCTCTGTCTCTC